>NW_010965373.1:2084268-2118240 GCF_000463585.1 Tarenaya hassleriana | reverse complement strand
AGAGCGGCTTCGGAATGTTCAGGGACAATGGTCTGAACCGAGTTCCTGTGGATCATTCAACAAGAATCACGATAGAATCTGAAACACGGTCCTCAAGAAACCATTCCAACTTGAAACCATATATGATTCGAACCAAACATTATCAGGGACATTGATTCAGAAAGATTCACGAAACTGAGGATGCTAAATCAGAGCGAACATGGGATGTGTTCATACAGGAAGAGTATAAAACCAGACCAATCGCATTCCATTACAGATCAAACGAGTTGTCCGGCTAATCTACGCTACATCGAAGCGAAATTAAGGCGCTTACCTTTGGTTGGACCACCCACCATGATCACAGCCACAACATTCTCCCCCAAAGAGCTCCCCATTTCCCCAATTCAAAAATAAATTTTAAAAAATAGACGGAAAGAAACGCAGATCTCCGAACAAACTCGGGAACGTCAGATTCGTAAACCCAGATCCCTGATTTCACAGCCCTCAATCGAATCGGGAGCCCCTGTTCTTCACGTGAAATGAGCTCGCAGTGTCGGCAATGGAATGTGAGAGAAACAGGGAAGATCCCAATTGCAAAGTTTAGGGTTTGGGAATGATCTAATCAAGGAACAAAGAAGAGGAGAAACGTGAAAGATCAAATGGAAATGATTGAGATCGAAAGTTGAGCTCTTGGAATGACTCTGAAACTGCGATTGCTCACCTCTGTTTTTTTTTTCTTTTTTTTTCCCGTTCGCTTCTTATCTTCAATCACTAATTTTCTCAAAAAATCTTATTCGACTTATCAGGGAACGTGATGGAGTCAGATTTGGTCCCCCATTCTTTGCGAACAATTTACGAAATCACTTTTAGCAGAATTATAAATGCGATATGCTATTTCCCAAAATAAAATTTATAATAAAAAAAACATTTAGATATGGTTGTATCGATGATCAAGAGATACGGTATTGTACATCTCAATATAAAAAGAAAACCGATATACTATTGCAAGCCAAGCTAATTGAATTCGAAGCTATCTGAAAACAATCTTATGGTAATGAAAACATTTCTAGAAAATAAACATCTTTCTTAAATCTGCTGTAAATCCAAATGGATATAATGAAAACATTTCTATCACATGTAATATATATATATATATATATATATATATATCAGACTCCATAAGGTTTAAGGTAAAGTTGTAAAGAACAAAATCAGCCAATTTGATTGTATTGTACGTTTAAAAAAAACAATAGAAGAAAAAACATTAAAAGGGCTCAAAGATTTAAATTTAAATATAAAAAAAAGGACAGATGAACAAAGCACAAAGAACAAATAATCTCACTTGACCTTCGCATGTTGTTGTCTGTCCAAAGCAACCGCCCCTTCTCTTATGATTTTACCGAACCTAATACGAGAATTTCTTGTACACTCAAAGATTTTTGGTAGGAAAATAATTATAACATTTAATTTCGCAGGTCGGTGACATATTCTTATCTATTGGGCCATTCAACTTTCCTCAAACGTCATATTCTTCAAACAGCCAAATGGACTTAGAGGGGATTGCGCGTACCTTAAAGCTGAGTTATATAGCAAGGCGAGTCAGCGGCATTTCCAACTTCAGCTGTATGGTGCAAAAATGATGGATGAGTTGTGGCCACCAAACCCGAATGAGTTCGACAAGGCCGCCTTAATGTTCAGCCTCTCCTTCTTCGGACCCACCAGAAGTTCCGTATCCTGTTATTCAACCCCTATAAATTCGTCTGCACCCGCAAAAAATACAATCTTTGTATCGTACGCGCCACGTTTACTTACCACTCCTTCGTCTGGATTCTCAAGATTGATATTTGGATGAACCCATCCAGTCCGTATCGCCTGTGGAGAACAACATCGATAAGGATGATCGTCGAGCGGAATGAGGAAGAAAAACACGACGTTGTGATAAGAGTGGGGGGAGTGGGGGACATAATAATCAAATTTGCCAAGAAAATGAAGTTAGTATACAGCACCTTCCAGTCTTCTATAGATAAGGTGATGTCGGTGCAAAACTCAAAAATTCATTACCTGCACAGTCGCGACAGCCTCTACAGCTCCAGCTGCTCCTAGCAAGTGCCCGACCATAGACTTGGTTGAGTTAACCCTCAGCTGCCAAAAAGTTTGTAACGCAATTTATTGAGCAAATGAATGAATGAATGAATCTCATCAATCAAGAGCTCAGAACAAAAGTTACTTCGGGGTTTTGGCCAAAGCAGTGGACGAGGGCTTTGTACTCCTTAATGTCTCCAGCCGGCGTTGAGGTAGCATGAGCATTTATATAGTTTATGTCTTCTCTAGAGATTCCAGCTTGATTCAATGCATTCTCTATGCATAGAATAACTCCGGCCCCTGCCGATAACAGACATCTACTTCAACAGATATAACAAAGCCATCGAAAGAAAACGCTAAGATTTTCAATGTTCAGCCACTAATGGATGATAATTTCCAAAAACTACCATCAGGACGCGGCTCTGTCATGTGATATGCATCACACGTAAAACTCCCACCAAGAAACTCTGCGTAGATAGTTGCGCCTCTTCTCTACAAAACCAGGACACTTATCTACTCAAAACAATTCCATAATTAACAGAATATTATAAGCATTCAAATGGGTTCAATGAGAAACCAAGATATAAGAAACAGAATATTATCAAGCATTCAAATGGTTTCAATGATAAACCAGACAATGTAACAAAGGTCCCAAATTGCATATATATTGACATACTTTGAAGAACATAGATTAACAGAAAGTATGGAGCCAAAATTGCAGACAGGATCGAGATTGACATAAACAGCCGGGAAATAACCACCGAAATTACGTTGGCTCACTGAATATGTATGTGTATGTACCTTAGCATGCTCAAGTTCTTCCAAAAGGAGAACTCCAGCTCCCTCTCCCATCACAAAACCATCTCGACTCTGTTGTTGCAACCATGCTTAGATTTTTACTAGAGAACTAAGAATTCTGGAATATAAAACGAAATCTTCAACCACTATTTTCTTCCAGCATTACTGAGATGCATTTGTACCAAACAGCTATGAAAAAAGGCTAATGGGTTCCTCACATGTCTAATGGCACTGGTTTTACCAATGAAGTTTCAAATGGGTTGATACATTATGCAGGGAAACATGAAAGAGAAGGTACTGAGAAGGAGAAATCATCGAGAATTACACTATCCCATGGACGTGAAGCTTTGGTGGGATCGTTGTTCCTCTGCGAAAGAGCACGACATGCCACAAAACCTCCCAAACCTGCATTGATACACAAAACGCAAGATTTATGAAAAATACAATCAACAAGAAATTCGAGGAAAAACACTATATGAGAGAAAGCGTTTGTACCTATTGGAATAATAATAGAATCAGAGCCACCACAGAGCATTACATCCTAAACATTTTGGGGAGGAAACGGAAGAAATGTCAAATGAAAATGGAATCACGCGAAACGCTACAAGATGGTTGAACACCTATTTGGATACTTACAGCTTCACCTCGGATAATGTGGTTTGCTGCATTCAAAACACAGAAGTTGCTTGTCGCACAGGCAGTGGAAATGGAATAGTTTGGTCCCATCCATCCCTAATTTCTCATCACAAGAGAAAGATCGATACGAAATTCAAGGAGGTCATCACTAATAATATTCCACAATATTTGAACTGAAACTGACCAGATCCATGGCAAGCATAGCAGAACCCATGTTTGTTGTTGCAAAAGGAACACAAAAAGGATTCATCTTCCTGTATGAGATCCTCAAAGCTTCAATTGCATCATTAAAGACCTGTCTCAAGATAGATTGTTGGGTAGATCCAACAATTAGCAATATATTTCACAATCTCAAGTTAAATAGTCTTGCTGTTTCTTATGGAAACTGAGGCTGACAGATAAAGAATATCTGAATATACGACCCTCGAGCCAACACTGTTCCTGTATCTTTGTTTACATTATCCAAACCCGAAAACAGGAAGGTACCTTCATGCCTCCCATTGCAGAGCCAATCAAAACTCCGCATTTGGCTTTGTCTAATTCAGCCATCACATCTTCAGTTATCCCGCCATCAACCAACGCTTTCTTGCCAGCAGTTAGGAGATAGAGCATGAACTTGTCCATTCTTTTCGAAAGTTTCGGGGAAACCCATCCCTCGGATGAAAAATCTTTGATCTCTCCGGCTATGCTCTAGGCAAAGGAAACAACCAAACAAACAAAGAAATCAAGAACGAACCAAAACAACAGGGGAAATTAATTGCAAAAGATGCTGAGATGGCGGTTACCGTTGGAAATTCAGAACAATCAAAATTCTCGATCTGGCTAATACCACTGTTCCCTTCCAGCAAATTCTCGTAAAAAGTATCCGGATCATGACCTAATGATGTCGCCACTCCCATACCCGTCACAACAACACGTCGTTGCTCTGTAGGAGGTTTCATGTTAGTCATGGATTCTTTTCCCAGCTGCACTGCAACCGCCATGACTTCACCTAGAAACCTCAAAGACAAGATAACATCGAGTGAAAATTACTTCCATAAGTTAAAATTCACAAAGCTGGCAACTTCAAGAATTGTACAGATTGAAGTTCAAAGTTATTTTTCAATGGATCAATTAGTATCGAACTTTCTATCCCCATGAAGAGTTCAATATTGTGCATAACCTCATGCAATTCACTTAGAATGAAACTTAGTAAGCTAATGAAGTTTTCAGATAGTATCAATGGCGACGAAAAGCCAATTTGATGTATTGCCCACTTCACATTTCAGCTGAACACGGGTAAGCACTTGATGTTTTGTTCTAATTTCATCATTCTTACAATAACAAAAAGGAACAAAAGACCCATATTACAGGAACTGGGAAACAACAGAACACTATGCTAGTAACCTTGCAAACGACGATCAGAAATCAAAATTAATAAAGGATCCCAGATTGAAACACATAAACAGCAGATTTCAGAGGGGAAGGAAATTCGTACCGGAGCGGGAGCCTCGATTCAATCTCCTCTGCTTCCGATTCAAGGAAATGTTATTCGATCCAAAAAACGATGACAAGGCATTGTTGTTCCAGTGCTGGTTACAGGGTCCGAACGCCGAACAGGAATCCACGAGTGCTGGAATGCCGGTGGATCCATGGCCTCCGGCGGCTACTGAAGCGGCGGAGCATTTGGAAAGAAGTCGCTTCCGGCGAGCCCAGCGGCGGCTACTCTGACTGTCGGAATGAGCGCTGCCGCAGGCGATGGCGGCATAGCGATCTCCGCCGCCGCACGTGACGGACATGCAACCCGCCATGAGCCACGTGCACAATGGAGATGCGTAACAGGAAGACGAACCCGCCATGGAAACCAAACGTAGGGAGCTGGAACCGAAGAAGACCCAGATGAAGAGAAACGCGAAATGGATTATGGGAGGCTGAAAATCTATCAGTCGAACATAGATTTCGAGAGAGGAAGACGAATCGCTCTCTCTCTCTCTCTCTCCGGATACGTAAAGAGTGACTGGATGCGTGGATTCGTGCGTCAAGAATTCAAGATGCCAAGTCGTCCTGTGAACAACAGCGACGCCAAGCGAGAGGGAGAGGAGAACAATAAATAAATAAAATATATTAAATAATTACAAAAATATCAACCACCAGAAAACTATTTTATGATTACATTATAATTTATTTATTCATTATGGTAAATGAAGCTTTTTCCACTTTTGCCTCTGAGGGGAAATAATATGCCCAGATGTTGAATATTTGTTTATTAAATTAAAAAGTAAAAAAATAATATTTTGAAACAGTTGTAAAATTATTTTATATATTATAATATTGATCTTATAAATATATGTCGCCTCATTTACCAATATATATGTATATATTAATATTCGCCTCGGTTTGATCGGCGGGTGGTGACTCACTTGGCCATGTACTTTTCGATTTCAGGGACTGATGAAGTGCAGAAGCACTCAAGTCTCTAGCAATAGGGACATTTATAGAAAGGTCGCCATTTCACGAGTCAGACTCGTACCACATCTTTAAATATATTTTTTTATTATATGATCCAATTGTTGACGAAATTTTATTAAGTATTTTATTTATTTTTCACGTTATTGATGTTTTCTTTTATGTTTTTTTTATTTGGTTTTGTTTTTCTATATCAAATAATATTAAATTTTAATAAAATAATTGCAACAAACTTCGTTGCTTCTTGGCTATTACCCCCACCTTTTTAGGATTTGAATGAAATTAAATCCAATTGAATTTATATGTACATATTAAAATACAAAATATTCTTTTAAATATGGATTGAACAAAAAATAAGGTGCATATAAAATCTAAATAACCAATAGTTTTATTACTCATAATAATAAATAACGTACATTATAAAAAATATATATTTGAAAATCGATTAAATAATCATAAAATTATGTACTGCAAGAAAAAAAAAATAACGAAAGTTATTTAGATACGGACATCTGAAAAATTCGTGTCCACTAGATAAAACAATAAAATATATATTTCACCGCAATTAATAGTTAATTTCTAATGAATGTAGATTTCGTGTTGATATTTGTATTAAAACTACGAAATTTCCATATTTTTACGTCGCCTCCAATGTATAAGTAATTTTTATGTAAAATATATAGATAATAATAAAATAAAATAAAAGAGCCTCGCAAAAACAATGCAAACATTCTCTTCGGAATATGGACTTTCGTAAAACCAAAATAAAACATAATGTCTCGTCTTAATTTTTACAAACATTAGAGTACGACGGTAGATTTAGATTATCACACAACCTTCCAACTACCATAAAAAACATTTAAACATAAAATATAAATTTTTATGAATATATTCATACTCTAAAAAAACAATCAAAATTTATATACAAAAAAAAACTAACACGCTCAAGAATTAAAAGTATCTAATAAGATAAACTTATAAAGATGCGGATATAAAAGATCAAAACTCACATTTGGCAATTAATCAAGATAACGCAATATAATTAACGCTCGTAATGAATTTTATCAGTTTATCCAACATTCAAAATAAAATAAATTCAATAATCAAATTACACCAAATATACAAAGCAGAACACAAAATCTAGACTTGTTAATAAAAACAAAATTAAGTGCTACCTAATTATATCTATCCTCATAAATAATATATATAATGCCATCACCGACAACTACGTTTAACTAATTAAAGCATGTTACACATATTTTTTTTTATTTCGATTATAATATAACATCATCAATATTGAAAATCTATTCATCATTTATTATGTACATATATATATATATATATATATATTAGACTAATTATCTCTATATATATGTGTGTATATATATTAATATATGTATAGTTTTGTCTTGTTCGCGTTCTGTTATTTGGACCAATAAATTTTAAAATAAATAAATTGCTGCCAGCTTATTTGCTTAATATTGCACAAGGGGTATTGGCCCCAATGCATAAGATTGTTTCTAATCATCTTTAAGATTGGCATATCAAACTTGTGGCTCTTATTTGAAAGTATAAGTTTGGTACAACAATTATCTAATGTACTTGAAAAAATCAAAGGTAATCTTGGGACAAATATATTTATTGTAAAAAGATGAACTTTTTTAATTATGAAATAACTGAATTAATATTAATATGCAATAGTCATAGTTATTCAATTAATATTTTCGGGACGGGAATGCATCGATTCGGTTTTACAAAAAAATAGGTACCAAACAGTTTTTATATTATGTTCGGTTCGGTTTGGTTTCGTTACCGGTTCAGTTCGTTTCCGGTTTTTATTAAAAAGAAGATAGATTTTTTAAAGTTTGGTTCAGTTCTGTTCGTTTTCGGAAAATTCGGTTCTCTAAAAATAATACCGTTTCGAGAATTTAGAACGGTTTGAATCGGTAAAAATATCGTTTTTCGGTTCGGTTCGGTTCTGAAAAACCGAACCAAAACGTCCAGCTCTAAACTCATCTAACAAAAAGAACCGTACATTTTTCACGAATATACGTAATAATAATACACGTTTCAATTGGATATTCTATTGAAGGGATTTGTCGAATATATACCATGTATATATATATACACACACACGCACATGTACAACTCGAAAATATGTTCATATATATGATGTAAACATGAACCTATGGATTTGACATACAGGAAAAAAAAAACGTACATGTGTTTGTGTTCATAAAAGGGTAACATGCACATGCAATGTATGTGTGCATTCATTTTCGGTTTTAATGATACATACGTATGGTGTAAGGTGATATTTATATAAATTTATATTTTTATAATAAAGCTTAATGACATTTAACCAACTCATCCTTTAAAAAAAAATCAATAACGCGTTCAAAATGTCTGAAAATAAACATTATATCAAATTATACAAACTAAACATCACATTCAGGTAGATATATGTATGTATTCGATTTTTATTGATTCTTGAAGCGAATATTACGTACAAAACGAGTCCCACGCGCCATTCTGATGCCATGAAGCGGAAATCAGCTGAAAAGGAGAAATTTCTCCGGACTTTAGAGCGCGTGACGTCCCTCCCTCCGTTTGCGCGTGGAATTAACTTCAGCCCCCCCAGCCTTGGGACCCCTTAACGAGTTTGGGAAAATTGAAAAAAAAAAAATCGAATTTTTTTCTACATGTTAAGCATAATGACATCTAATCTAACATTTTTATACGATATATAAATCATATGAAAAAAATATATTTTTTCATTTGGAATATATGTTTGATTAGTATTCGATTTGTTCAGTTCAATTAAATTCAAGATTATATACCAAACCGAAATATTCATCTATGGTTTAAATATTCTATATCTATATTATTTTCATTGATCACCCAGAAAAAAGATCAAGATAATCGTCAACTATCATTTTAATATCATACAAATTCTTCATTTTCACTCGTTTCGGTTTAAAATTAGATATAATCAAAACAATTTCAATATATTAATTAATTAATAATAATAGTATAAAATGAAACCAAGAGAGAGCAAAAGTCATGGAGCAACATAAACTGCATGGAGTCAAGGCGGGTAAACCAATATTCACATAACTAAAACAAATAATTTGCATGCGAACTTCACCACCTCTAACAATCTCCACCAAAACCTCCCTAATTCATGGTCCACCATTTTATACTTGCTTTTTCAGGTTCATAATTTTAAATCTTGTACTCACAATTCATGATCATATACTATGGCGTGTTTGTAAATAAATTTTTTAGATTGAAAAATTTAATTAGACGTGTCGGCCAGTGATTGGTCGAGTAGTTCATTGTTCACTTGGATTTACTTGATTTTTTTTTTTTTGTAAGTTAGTGATCGGTGTAGAAGTTCATTACACCATTCGATTTGCATGATGTTTTCCGACCACGTTTTCGATATGTTTTTTTTAATTGTTGTCTTTAATAAAAGCTACTACTTGTTTTGATTGACTTTAAATTAGTTAGCACCTTTGTATTTATGATAGTGATTAATATTAAAACACAATAAATAAATACAATGAGCAATGCTCAATTATATGCTCGAATCGAATTCTAGTGTGATATGATCAAGTTAAGAATTTTCTACTCGAGCTTTTTAATCTTATTCGGATAAAAAAAATGTAAACTAAAACTTAGGAGATATTTACACAATATCCACATAAACGTTACAAAATAAAATTATAAAGTATTAAAATTGACCAAGAGAACGTAGTTTACAGTGCTCCTGTCATTAGCCGTCAACGAATGTTAGATCCACAAGAACTAGATATGTAACCAATATATAGCTAATTTTTTTTCATTATAAAAATAAAAAATAAAATAAAAACCTAAGGTAAGGCTGTTCTATGCCTCGTGCACTAGATTTTTTTTAATTTATTTATTCAAATACATTATAGTGAGGTACAAATAAATTTTATTAGAGTTATAACACGGACACATTTGGGCAAAGACCGTGAAGCGTACGGCTGGACGTGGTTTCCTCGGCAGTGCGTATCCATTAAATTTGGTATTCGGCCGAGGCAACTATGAAATCGAGTGCGTGCTGTCGGGAAATCTGAACTGTGGGTTGAAGTTCGGGTTTATCCGTCGATTACTGCATCTGCTGATAACCCGAACTGACGGGCAAAAAGGACAAGCCGAGACGAGGAGCGCGAGACCGCAAATGGCGAGATGAGAGAGGCCGAGAGAGCGAGGTGCGAGAGGGCGATTTTGACCGCTTTACCCTCTTGCCTCGTTGTTCAGTTGTCCCACAAGTATCCGGGTCCTCGCCGGTACCCAACGCTCAGATATTCCGCCCTGGTACTATACCCGAAAAATCTGATAGCGCGTGGCCAGAATCTGAGTGTACCGAAAAACTTAGATATCTGACTCCACGTACACCCAGAATAGCTAAGCAATTCTTCGCCATAATTTCGGATACATTAAAAATCGACGAGTGGATACAATTCACATGCTTAGGTCTCCGACTCTATCCAAACGAAACATAAACGGGGGTGGTTTTACATGAAAAGACGTACACTTGCATCACAAAGGAAAGAATGAAAACTAACAAAGGCATTCCGAAAGATCGTACCGAGAGCTCAACGTTTCGAGTACTGAGGAGCCTTACGCGCCTTCTTGAGACCGACCTTCTTTCTTTCGACGACTCTTGAGTCTCGGGTAAGAAGGCCTTCTTTCTTAAGAGGCGACCTGTGGTCAAGGCTCACTTTCAGCAACGCACGTGCAACCCCGAGGGAGATTGCCTGAGCTTGACCCGAGAGTCCTCCTCCATGTGCTTTTACAAACACGTCGTAGCTGTTCTCATACCCTAATGTCACTAGCGGCACTCTTACGTACTGAAGCCACAGCGGATTTCCCTGGAGATACTCCTGAAATGGGCCAAAAACGTATCATCGGAAACTTAGCATATGGATTCTGCAACACAAGAATCAGATTCGACAATCCTTTCTCACTATCTTGTTATACATAGAGCCGTGTTTAGTCATGTATATGTATGTCCTTTTCGGTTAGGTTTCAGCCATTTGAGCTCATAATGAAGCATCAAAGAAGAGTGAGTTTTCAGCATTTGGCCTGCGAAAAATTGGCCTCGAATCCATCCGAAGAACCACAGATCCGGTTCATTCAAAGCCAGCGTTCAACACGGGCCTACAGCCTCTAGATCACAAAAAAAGGACAGAATTCAGAGTTCTTATGATCACAAGACTGATTTGTGTGCATAACAGAGGCTCTCATAACACAATTCGAAGTTAATCTGACCTAATTCTCATGGTTTGCTCCGCACCCATGAACTTTCTGATACAATTCCGCAGTTTCCATCAGAGAATCAACTCTTGCAGTATCAAGCACTCATGCAAATCCGATAAAATTGTTAAAGAAGAACATTTTCTTTTTAGCATTTCATCCTCAGCGACTTACGAAATTAATAATAGAAGAACGTGATCAATTCCAATATGGTAACCCTAAATTTACACAAAACCCAAGCGAGCGAACATCGAATATAGCCCATCAATCACACTCTCCCCCTCCATTCCTTAACATTCACAGAACCAACAAAGAGATATGGAACCGACAAAATGCACGGAAACAACTCAAATACCTTAGCGTCACGGTAGTTGATGATGACCTTTCCGGTACCCTCCTGAAGCACAACACGAGCAATGGCGCACTTACGCCGACCAGTTCCGATGACCTTCTGAGCGGCGAATCCGCCGGGAAGCCTCGATTTTACGTACTTCTTCAAGTTCTCCGTCTCTGCCTCCGCCGGAGAAGTAGCCACCGTGGCGGTGATCGTGAGCGTAGCGCGGCGGCGGGACGTCGCCGGAGAAAGGGACACCGAATTCTGTCGGGAGAAAGATAGGCAGTTCGGTATCTGAGAAACGTTCGAGGAGAACGAGAGAGAAGAGAGAGATGAAGTGAGATTAGAGATCGATAACGCCATTGTTATGGAGCTCGAAGCAAATCAGGAGCTGTGAAGAAGAGTCGCCGAAGCAAGAAGATAACGGGGGGAGGTGAGCTTTTGGATGAGGTAGCATCTCCGTTAATGAGCTGGATCGAGGTGGTATTGGGCCTGAAAAAGCCCATAATAGTGATATTTTTGGAAAGGCCCATAAAAATCGTTTCATTTTAAACTACAATGAGTCGGCTACCGGCGAAAGCTGCAATGGACTCCGACGAAGTCTCCTAGGTAATCCGCCGGCGAATCCTTAGATTTTCCGATGCTTCGTCGATCTCCGGCACGAGTTGCCTCTCATGTATTTCTTCCTCTTATCCGTCTCCGTGGATATTCCGACGTGCCACTCTTCCCCCGCCGGAAGCTTCGGGTCGGACGCGGGCTGACCCGACCCGAATTGGTCGAGCGTGTCTCGCGCTTGCTCGTGCTCGGGAGGTACGAAGCTTTACAAGACATCTCTCTCAATTTCTCCGATGACCTTCTCAACTCTGTGCTCCACAAACTCAGGCTTAAGCCTGAGGCATGTCTGAGGATCTTCAAATTGGCCTCGGAACAGCAAGATTTCCGACCAGATATTGAGGCTTACTGTAAGATAGTTCACATTTTGTCCCGAGCTAGGATGTACGACGAGACCAGATCGTATTTACGTGAATTGGTTGGTCTATGTAGGAACAATCACACGGGTTTCCTTGCTTGGGATGAGCTCGTTCGGGTTTTCAAGGAGTTTTCGTTTTCTCCTACTGTTTTTGACATGGTATTGAAGGTTTACGCCGAGAAGGGCATGATTAAGAACGCGTTACATGCGTTTGACAACATGGGGAACTATGGTCGTGCCCCAAGTTTGTTGTCCTGTAATAGTTTGTTGAGTAATTTGGTTAAGAAAAGTGAGTACTATGTTGCATTACGTGTTTATGATCAGATGATTAGCTATGGGATTGTGCCAGATGTTTTCACGTGCAGTATTGTTGTGAATGCTTATTGCAAGGACGGGAAGTTGGATAAAGCTGAGAAATTTGCAAAACAAATGGAAAATTCAGGTCTGGAACTGAATGTGGTGACTTACAATAGTTTGATTGATGGGTTTGCCCGAGTTGGGGATGTCGAGGGAGCTTTAAGGTTATCTCAGTCTATGTCACAAAGAGGAATTTCTAGGAATGTAATCACTTATACTTTGTTGGTTAAGGGTTACTGTAAACGAGGTATGATGGATGATGCTAGAAGGATGTTGAAATCGATGAAGGAAGAAAATCTTGTTGCAGATGAACGTACGTATGGCGTCTTGATAGATGGATACTGTCGCAGTGGTAAAATCGATGATGCTATTAGGGTTCATGAGGAAATGATGGAGATGGGAGTTAAAACAAATATATCCATTTGTAACTCCTTGATCAATGGGTATTGCAACTCTGGCCAGTTATTAGAAGCGGAGCGGACACTTTTGCAGATTGGAGATTGGAACTTGAAACCAGATACTTACACTTATAATACTCTCGTGAATGGCTATTGCAGGGATAGTCGGTTTAATGAGGCTTTAAAGGTTTGTGATCAAATGCTTCAGAAAGGAGTCCAACCAACGGTTGTGACATATAATACTCTTCTCAAAGGTTTCTGCCGAGTTGGTGCCTTTGATGATTGTTTGAGCCTTTGGAAGGTGATGTTAAAAAGGGGTGTGACAGTCAACGAGGTTAGCTGTAGCACTATGCTAGAAACATTGTTCAAGGCTGGAAACTTTGATCAGGCTATGAAGCTGTGGAAGAATATCCTGGCGAGGGGCTTATTGCAAAGCACGGTTACTTTAAACGTTATGATAAATGGATTGTGTAAGATGGGGATGGTTGATGAAGCCGAGGAGATTCTTGTAAAGATGAAAGAATTCCGATGTCAGCCAGATGTGAAGACGTATCAAACACTTAGTGCCGGCTATTGTAAAATTGGAAACATGAAGGAAGCTTTCAGGGTCAAAGACTCAATGGAGAAGGAGGGCATCTTCCCTACCATAGAAATGTACAATTCTCTGATTACTGTTGCTTTTAAGTCTATAGACTTGAGTAAAGTGGCAGATCTTCTCACCGAGCTACATGCAAGAATGTTAGTTCCTAACGTTGTAACATATGGAGCCCTTATCACAGGCTGGTGCAATGTCGGAAAGATGGATAAAGCCTATGCTACATATTTTAAGATGGTAGAGGAAGGGATTGCTCCGAGTTTAGCCATTTGCACTAAGATTGTGAGTAGCTTGTTCCGTCTTGGTAGGTTTGATGAGGCTAGTTTTCTGTTGCAGAAGATTACTGACTTTGAACTTTTCCCCGATCATCAGAGCTTTCGGGACTTCCTTAAGTCTAATGCCAAATGTCTAGAAACACAGAAAATTGCCGATTTTCTCGAGATGACTCCCAGGAATCACTTAGAACCCAACAACATTGTGTACAATATCGCTCTGTCAGGGCTATGTAAAGCTCGGAAAGTAGATGATGCGAAAAAATTGTTGGCAGACTTGTCACGGAATGGGTTTATGTCCGATGAATATACATACACAACCCTGATTCATGGCTGCTCAACTGCTGGTAATCTAAATGAAGCTTTCAGCCTGCGAGATGAGATGCTTAAGAAATATATTGTTCCGAATATCGCTACATACAATGCTCTAATAAAAGGCCTGTGCCAGTCGGGTAATATAGAGCGTGCTCAGAGGCTTTTCCGAAAGCTTCCAAAGAAGGGTTTGTCTCCTAATGCTGTTACATACAACATATTAATTGATGGACTGTGCATAACTGGTAGTATTGACGAAGCCTTGCGTTTGAGAGATGAAATGGTTAGAAATGGAATTCTTCCAACACTAGTAACCTACGGTAGCTTGATTAGAGGAGCTTACGAGCTAGGGGATATGGAGAAGTCGAAAGAGCTTTTCGATCAGATGATCGAGTCAGGCATAAATCCGAGATTTATTATGAATAAGAAATGTAACGACGTGGACAACATATGCCACCCTCCTGGCATGGAGATGAATATTGAGAACTCAGTCTCTGGTTTTAGCAGTTGCAAAGAAGTTGCACGGACTGGGCTTTCTTCTGATGTTACGACAGTGTCCGATTCCTATGCAGTGTCTGAAGCCGTGTCATGAAGAAGATCCGTCAGTCATTACTTTATTTGCACCTAACAGCTTCAACTTTTGCTGTTGGTTTCCTGCTCTTAGTGAGATGAATTTTCTTAGATCTCATTGGCGAGCTGCTCTGAGAAAGAACAGTATTGCCCAAGAATCCAAAGAGTTGGATTCGACTCATCATTGTCGTTTTAGTTCTCGTGGTTTTTGGATAGATACCGCGAACATCTCTGACGAAGAAACTGCAATTTCGGGCATTTTGCTATTTCGTACAACTCACAGACATGGAGCCTGAAGTTTCTGCTGCAACTAAAACCACGAGATCAACCTTTCGGATATGCAGTTCCTGTTGTCATGCTACTGTAAGTGTTCTGATTACCATTTTTTCCGAATACCCGTCTACATAAGTCTTAGGAGCGTTAGTTCGGCACATGAATCTCGTAACTATGATCTCGCCAAAGCGATAACCAATAGGCATGTCGAGAGGAAGGTTCTATTATAAGTTGGTCGGTCCATGATATAAACTTATAGATTCGATAATCTCGCCTTTTTCATCATGCCTGTCCATGGTAAGCTACGGAATCGATGATGTTATCTTTTTTTCTTTTTCCAGGTTTATATAATCCGAGATGATGATCAAGTCACTACTGCTCAGAATCAGTAATGTGCATTCGAAGCTTCGGTTTGGATATGCGCAAACTGATCAACTCTTCCTATCGAACGTTGAAAGTGGCACACAAGGTTAGTGAATCTGTTGCTTCAAATCAACACACCACCAGTTCATCAATGATGGGTACTTGAAACATGTAGTAAGAATCTGACATTTCAGCTGTTTTTTTCACTGCATTTGAACTTCCGTTTTGGTTTGGTTTGGTTGTGATGTGTTGTGTCCGAAAGGGATGCATCATCTAAAGAGGAAAGGAAACTTAGGTTTCCAGATTCCTCTTGAGGTTTTCTACAAGTTATGTATGTTGTGTGAAAGGGAGAGGGTGTAAAGGATCGGTCTTCCGGTTTGGTTAAGATAGAAATGGAACCGAAAAGCAATCAAAACCAAAACAAATCCGGTTCGGTTCAGATCTTTCTATATTTGGATTTGTGGGGATTCACTGTGTTTTATCGGTTTTTATCAGCCTCAAAATGAGTGGTTGCAGGTAGTTTACAACGACAAAACAATATCAAAGGAGAGTTTTTGGGTGTTAAGATTTCGGACATGGCATGTGTAAGTCGATGGAAAGCTATTCATTGATAAATCTTTTTTTTTCTAATTAAAACATAAAAAATAAAAGGAAAAAAACTATTTAACTTTATTTCCCATTACAGTTTCAATTATAAAAATATCCAAATAAAAAAAGATGTATCTTTGAAAACTATATTATTTATTAATTTATATTTAACTTCAAAATTTATATTTTTATCTTATTTGTGAACGATATTATTATTTCCAAATAGAAAAATATATTGTGTTATCATTTACGGTTTCTGATTTATTTAATACATTATCCACATAAACACCATTCACCGAAATTGTATCTTCTCCAAACTTGAATTCTCAAAAATTCTATTTATCATCCACAATTAATTTTTTTATTATAAAAAAATTATGATTTAATTTTTACAATCTATAAATGATAAATTAATATCATAACTATATTTTTAATTATAATTTTAAAAAATAAAAATTAAATTATAAATGAAAATGTTTTGTTTTATTAAAAAAATTAAAATTTATTAAGATGTGTGGAAATTACAATAATTAGATCATTTTCTACAGTTAGTATTTTTTAAATGTTTTCCTTGAAAACAATCGATCGAAAAATTTAATATCCTTTTTTCATTTTTTGATATATTTCTTTTTTAAAAATTAGAATGCTATCTTTTTCACTCATAAACAAAGACAAGAAATTTTGAACACACTCAAATTGATTTGGCAGATTTCTTATTACATATATATTTGCATATCCTTCTCATGCTATCTCAAAATAAAGCCCTCGTAATATAAAAAAAAAATATTTCGTACACTTTTCAATGAATTGTTAATTTCAAAATTTATGAAAGGTGTTAATTCGTAAATACATATATATATTTTGTGGTATTTTAAAAGTTAGTGAAAAAACTCAAAGGTCAAAGTCAAATTGTCTATCAATGCTTTGATGGGACTTGATTTCCCATCCTCCCACCGACAACTGAAGGCTTCAATTATATTTTTAGCAGGACCAATAAATAACATTGGCGGGATAACCATTATTAAGTGCTTACGTGCAAATACACACACGCATACATAATACTACTACACACCCATACATAGCGAACGCACATATATATATATATATATAGACGTACACACTCACACATTTTTTTTTTGGATAACGGAATCCCTAACTGCTATCCTTCGGACGTGCTGACTAGGTAAACCTTCGACCCGAGAACAGCTTTTGTATATGGATCATATAAACCCAGAAATTACCTCTAGGAATCGAACACTCAACTTCAAGGTGGAGTTACCTCCTACCCCAAACTTGACCACTCGCCTACAATCTGTTGGGTTCTGAAACACATTTGTATTTGCACACATAAAAATACACGTACGCACACACACTTTATATATAAATACACATATCATACATGATCATATATACGCCTCCATAAATACACACATTTGAACACATATGCACACATACAACATACATAACTATGTATATATATACACACACAATTTATGTACATATAAATGCATATACACTTACATGCACATACATACGGATACACACTCATACAAACACATATATATAGGGGTGTATATGTGTGTATACATGTTAATTTTATGAATGTACAATTTGATAAAATTTATTTGTGATACAATAAAAAATAAAATATACAATTGAAAATTTAAAACCAATTCGAAAATATAAAAAAATTTATCAATATGAGAAATGGATAAATATAGAAGCAGAAGTACCATATAACGACAAAAACATCCAATACATAATAGAAACATACATTTATGTCCATATCCATAGACCCATAGCTTATAAACACTTTATAGAAAATAAATTTAGTTTTGCCATTTTTTTAGCATAATTTATCAAAGAAAACAAAGGGCGACAATCTGAAACTCTATTTTATGTTCCATCCTCCGAATTTTACTTCGAAAATTTGTAATTATAATTGTATACATAATTCGTTATGCCTTCACATCTATATCATTTATTTTCCTATATAAGATGATTTTTTTTTTATAAACATGTAATATCAAATGCAAACGATATATATCTATATGCGCCTAAATATTCCAAATCTGTTTAGATCTGAGATGGTGAATATGAATGTTGTATAAGGAAAAAAAAATACATGGATTTAGCTTAATAGACACAATTAAAATAGAAGAGAATCTCATGCTATTTTTTGAAGGGATCATATTTTAGAAAACAAAAAATACGTGAATTACCATACAAAACCGATACCTGTAGATCCAAAAAATACATTCCAAAAGACGAATATATAATAATTACATGATTAAATAAATCCTTTATAATAATATAACAATCATGACCAGAGAAATTAGGGGAAAAGTTTTCATTTTCATTTTCATTATGAATCAAATGGAAACAAATGTTTATCGAATTAATATACATAAAAATGTTACATGTATATTTTAAATATACACCCAACAAAACTAAATTCCGTTAACTCGTTTCAAAATCCGACCATTTCACCTTATTTTTTTCCCTTCCGACAATTTGCCGTACGATTAGCGATCAATCACGAATCCAACGAAAACGGCGTTTGTAAAAGATCGTAAGGAGCCCAAAGCGCGTCCAGTGAACACGGCCGACCAGCGTCCAGACGCGCCCATGGCTTCCCTTTCCCGCTCCAATGGAGCAAACTCACCGGACCCGGATGCAAATCCCGACAAAGCCCCCGGAAATTGTCGCCGCCGAGACCGTGCTGGTTCCACCGGTGGTCCACCGGTCGGATCTGGCCCGCGAAAACTAGCAAAAAGGGGGGTAGAGATCCGAGCTGGTAGATCCTCGTGCGCTTCTGCATTACCATCCACTCCTCTATACGCGCCGTGTACGCGCCCACGCGCCACCGTGAGAGGTCAATGACCATGACTCCGGTGTTGAAGTAACACGGTCTCCGACTTCGGTCGGAGAACGTCGACGACAGCGTCGGATTGGACCAAAACTTTGTCGTGAAGTAGGAGGTAAAGTTGGCGTTGCAGTATTCCGGCGCGGCGAGGACGGCGTCTTCGAGGTCGGTGGCGGCGAGTTTGGCGACGTCATCGACGAGGACGAGGTCGGAGTCGAGGTATACTACTCGGCGAAGGCACGGCGGGAGGATTCCGTCGAGGTAGCTCCGGGCGTAGTTCAGAGGGCAGTCCAAGGCGGAGCGGATGGAGGAAGATATGAGGCGGGAGACGGTGGAGTCTTTGAAGACATAAACACGAAAGTTTAGGTAAGGAAATGAGGAAGAGACGGTGGCGCGTAGGGACCACGCGCCGTCGGAGGATGCGGAGGTAATGAAGTGGAAGACGATGTTTTCAGGGCATGAGGAGTGTTGGAGGATGGAGAGGATGGCGGCCATGGAGCCGCGAATGTAGGCCGCGTCGAGGGTCATCGCCACGTGGACGGCTCGATCCGAGCAGAAGATGGATTCTCCGCCATCAGATTCGCCGGAGACGATGGAGGGGCAATCTTGAGAGTTATAGAACTGTGGGGCTTCTTTGAAATTTTGAGTAACTGCTGCGGCATTTGTGGGATTTAGAAGAATTTGAGTTGCGGTGATGATGAGAGAGAGAATCAAGAGGAGAGATTGGTGTTGAGACATGCTCTCTTTGTGGAAGTCTCTGTTTGGCATCGGACCTTTTTAAATGAGAGAGAGAGAGAGAGAGATTTTGCTTAGGTTGGGGGCTTTCATAAGAGTTGATTAATTAATTAATTAATTAGATTTCAAGCTCTTTTCATATAGTCTTGTCTTTATTCTTGAAATATCGTTTAATTATATCTAACAAAAAAGTTATCGATTACAAAATATTTTTGGTGGATGAAATATTATTTCACTAAATTTTGTAACCTTTTAACTTTCAATATTCTTGTTATGACATAATTATGTACGTGATTTGTTCATGAATCGGTCATTGGGTTGCCACGGTCTAGTTTTATGCATATATATAACTCTAAATTTAGTGAGGTTTGAATTCTTGATATAATGGGTATATTTATTTTTAGAAAAAGGAGACGTGAAAACTTTTATATTTTAGTTCAATTTTCTATTTTCTTTTTTTTTTTGTAAAGAAAATTACAACTATTTTTCTTTTATTTTACAGAAAACTTATAAAATTTATTTATGTCATATATATATATATATATGAATCGATATTGACGGACGTCTATAAAATTGGAATATATGATATTTCACAATTGAGAGCACTTGCACCATATATATTTTAATGACCTAACAAATCCTATCTCCTAACCTTCAAATATTTTTAATAGAATGATCCACAAAAATATCATATGTTCAAGTAAAAATGAGATAATATTTGTATTCTAAAACTGTAATAATTTTTGTCACAATTGTGACGTTTTTAATAAACACATGACAAACGAACTAATGACTTAATGGTACTTTTTTTGTGTAATTACAAAATAATATTTTGCATAATCAAATTTTCATGTATTTTAAATTCGTTTTTTTCTCTATTAATAGTTAAACTCTTAATAATAATATCACTTTTCGTATATATTTTTAAGAAAAGAAAACGCGTAGGACCAAACAAAAGATTATATTTCATTCCAGAAGTAAGATTTTTTTCCACTCATCCGCCAGTGTGAAATAGCTGGAACTTTTGCATATTTTGTAAAATAATATTTTGGATATTTAGAATTCGAATGAAAATTAAATAAGACATGATAAATTATTATTATTATTATTATTATTATTATTATTATGTAAATACAAATGGGCTTGTTCATGAAATCCCATCCGAAGTCTAAAAAGGGTCCATCCCTCTTTCAAAAGATAATTTCATTTAATTATTTACATGGCATTTTCTTGTTTTTGTTTTAAAAAAAATAATTTTGAGTGATGATTTTTGATGTTTTAGTGCTTAGAGTTCTCTTTTAGTTCTAATAAATTATTTACTTGAATAAAATTTGGTAAAGCAAAAAAATATTAGATATAATAAATATCTAGATGTTAGGTTTATATATCGGATTATTTCATGGTAGAAAATAAATACTAATGTCCAAACCAATTTTTGCCTTTCTTCAGATCCTATGAACCTAACGAATGTAGCTATATGGCTCTGTACTTCACAATAAATAAATATATGTGAAACTTCCCAAAATAAAAAAATAGGAAATGAAATAAACATGCATCCATTAATGTTTAACATTTAAAAAAATAGTTAGAAACATCGAATTGCAAGTGTATTGATGATATACATAAACATCCATAACTTTCATCGGTCTTGCAGCGTGGTACATGTTGCCCATAACATCGCATGTAATCGTTATGTACGAGAATGTTGCATTGAATTTGTAACCCACTCTTCAGTTGAGATTCCGTATTCAATTCTCAAAATGCATTATCACATTTCAGATTCGGTTTGTTTGGTTCGATTTGAGGGTAAGTGAAACAAAACTGGATCCGGTTTCGAACCTTATTAGATTTGGTTTTGGTTTTATCCGGTTTGTACGATAAATTACACATTGGATTTGGTTGGGTTCGACCAAAATGTAATCGAAATGTCAATCCCCTGACGAATTGTTAGGAATATGATTGAAGATGTTCTTAACGTGTGTAGATAAATGTTTATACGAAAGGCATTTCGTGTGAACTTTTGACTGTCGATAAAATGGTGTCATCATGACCGTCGATTTTGAGATATGATCTGAATCGTCCATTCTCAGAAGAATCTCGACCATGGATCTTGTAATAGGATCTAGAGCGTCCATTAGAAGATGCGCAATCTAGGCCATCGATCATGGCATGAGATCTCGACCGTCGGTCCAAGATGAACTTGACAGGCTCTTGCCTCTTGGGCCCATCCGAGAAATACCGGATTTGGATCTAAATTTGTAGGCCCAAACAAATTCTGGGAATTTTGGGCTGAGTTTAAATTAGGCTTTTATCCGGTTTGAAAATCCGATTTAATTAAAAGAAATAAATGCAAAAAATAAAATTTATCAATACAAACAAATAAGGTTTTAAACGGGTCGGGTCGGTTCAGTACGCCCCGGTCAAAATCCAAACCCGAAAATCAGATTTTTATATATTTATCAATATTATTTTAACCATTCTTATTTCTCCATATATTTACACTCTTTTCCAATACCTTTCATAATTTGTTACTAAAGAAAATTTCATATAAGTATATCAACTATAACAAATAAATATATAAACTTTTAATTTTATCTAATTAATATCTCAAATATTAAAATATTTTAAATTAATAGTTTAGATTATTAATTACTATTGATTTTGTGAGTTGAAATATTTTAACATTTAAAATATTCTAATATTTAAAGTATTAATTAGATTAAATTAAAATTTTAGATATTTATATGATATATTTATATATAAAACAAGATCGTATATTATCCGATTTTTTTTATAATAACATTTTTATTAGATTCGTGAATTTATCTGGAACTTTTTAACTTATATAATATATATTAATATTAATATAAATATCGTCTCGTAGAATTTTATCGGGTCCATTTAACCAAAAAAAATAAAAATTTATCGGGTCGCGAGTGTCAGCTCCGGGACTATCGCGGCGGCTTCAAACGACCAAAAAAGCCCATTCTACAGTATTAACGTTGACTTTCTGTGTCCCTCAGCGAATCGCATCGCTCTGTTACTGTGCACCTCACCGTCTCAGATCCCAACCGGCGCCCCAGATTGGACCCGCAAGGCAGATCCTTCCCTGAAAATTCTTCGAGATTCGCACTTCCCTGTTTCATTTATCTTCTTCTTCGTCCTCATCCACTGTTTGCGCTCAAGCTTTCTCCAGGTACGTCCCTTCTTCTTCTTCCGGATTTAGTCTGTGATCGTTCTGTATTTTTTGGGTATATTTTTTCTGGCTTTTCGAGATTTTCGAGAAGTGCCTCTGCTCTTTCTCCGTTAGATTTTGCTACTTCGTCACGTGGGATCTGATTTCCCTAATTTTAAGATTTTTATATATAAAAACTTGCAATCTTTGTTGTTATTTCTATATAATAACATCTTTTATAAGGCATCTAAACAAACGTGTTCTTGTTTTTATCCTAACTAGTAATCGTCGATCCGTAGAAAGAATGCTCTTGCATGTGAGATAAAATATTCCAGCTGCGTAATAAATGTGAATGCTTCTAGAACACCATTTCGAAATCATCCTTAACTAACACGTACTTAAAATGTGTTAAATATTATTCTCATATTAATTAAAGTCAAATATACTTAAAACATCTAAAATCCTATACGTAAAAAATATAAATGGCATAGAAATTAGAAATCGCTTAAAAAGAATTCTAGAAAGACGATAAGATAAACATCTTTGGAAAATGAAACGCTCCAAATTGACCGAAATAGATAATTTAGTAAGGATATAATGTTATTGTTTTATCCATAGGACCGTTAAATCCATATGATACGTATATGCATTTACAGTCAATTAAATCTATATGTTTTGTCCATTTCTTCGTCTTTCTTCTTATCCTTTTCTTTGGCTTCGGGAATATGATTTTTCTCCATTTTTTCTTTTTTTGACACGAACATCTAGAAACATTTGATTGCTGTATGTATACGTTAATTTTTAAAAATATTTTAAAATATCTTATTTTTTAAAAATATCCAATAAAATTTAAAATAATCTAGAAGATCTAAATAAAATTTTATCTTTATTAACATATTCCAAAAAATCTATAATTGTTGTGATTTAAATATATTTATGATATTTATATATAATTTTAAATTAGGATTGAAATAGATAAATATTAAATTTATATTTTTTTATATTTATAAAAATAATGATTTATTCGAATTTTTAAATAATTAAGATTTTCACAGTATATTGTTGAAAATAAGAAGTTATTGAATGTTTTTTATTTCAATATATTTTTCTACTATGATATATAATATTTCAATAATTTTATGATTTGTTTGCGCAATAATAATGATACATTAATAAATCATAAAATACATGAAAATCTTTATTTCGTTTTTAAATTTTGAATTTGTGGAATGTGAATCGACTGACGAGATAATTATTATTCCAATCTACTGGATTTGATATTTCATTTGCTCATATATATATATATATATTAATTGTTTTCTAACTTGTGGCTACAACTTATTATATATTAAATAATCTATGTTGGTTAAAAATATAATAGATGGCTATTATGCAACTATTACTACGAAGCAACAAAAAAAAAAGAATATAAAATAGGTGTAATTTTCGTATCCAATATTTTTTTAATCTGACCGACAGTAACCATTTTTGAATTTGTAATTAGATAATAAGAACAATTATGCAACATAATATTATAATAGTAGCCGGTTTTGTCCGGCGTTGTACACATGCATATTTTTTATTTTAATTTTTTACGTTTTTTATTCGTTCGTCGTAAGTGCTTAGGTATACTTAATCAGACCACAGCATTGCATTGGTCATAGATGAAAATAAGCATGTAAGGACATACCGACCTTTTATAAACAATAAAAAAATAATAATTGTTCCAAATTAGCTTAAAAAAAACGATTTTATCCGCAAAATAATCTAATAATTTTTTTAAATTATTTCATGTAAATTTTTCATTTGTTTAACCTTTCAATTTAAGTATCTAATCTTTAAAAAATTAAAGATTTGAAATGGGCCACATAAAATTTCTACATTGTCTTTTTCGACAAAAAGAAAACATTTTCTTACTAACTCCGAATATAATGTAATAAAATTTCTACATATCGATTTTAGATTTGATTTGAATTTTATTTAAATTAAATTTGGATTAAAGTTTAGTAGTAAAAACATTTTAATTATTTTAATATTCGAATTGTATTCGTTTAATTTGATTTGAAAAATGACATAAAATAACATTCTATTTATGTATAAAATATATATTATTGAATATTTCTATTGGATTCATTTTTCTATATATACCAACAGAAGTTTCCATTTTTATTTAAATGATTTTAATATAACATTTCACAAAAAGATTTTTTTTTGGCGACTGAAATATTACAGTAGATTTTTTCAGTTAACCTCTTTTTAACTGGCATTTTTTCCTTGTCAGCGAGCATACATTGATACACAAATGTGTGACAGTTTGAGCGGAGGGAAAAAAAAAAGAAAAAATAGAAAATACAAACAGTATAAATAGGGAGGAACAACAAAGAGGAACTAATAAAGCTGTCTCCTCCTCCCATTTTTTTTTTCCAGCTGATCAATTTGACTGTTTCGCCTTCCAGCTCTAACAAACCTCTCTTTCTCTCTCTCTCTCTCTCTCTCTCTCTGTTTCTCCGACCGAACACACTTTCTCTGTCTCGTTTCCCTGTTTTGTTCTTCTTCCTCCATTTCTCTGTTCTTCGGACACAAGCAGCACCCTGTGTCATTCCCATGGCGGCTAACGCTGTCACCTACTACTTAACAGAGCACCCGACGATCGTTAACTTCCGTTGGAGTCCCACCCAATCATACGCCTCCACGTGGTCCTTCCTCTTCGCCGCCGTTGCCTTCTACATCGCCGCCGCCGTCACCCTCCACCTCCTCCTCCGCCTCATCTTCATCCTCATCCGCCGCCGCGACGGCCATGGCATCCCCCTCGGCCCCATCCCCGCCGTCCACAGCCTTATAACCGCGGTTATATCCGCCGTTATCTTCCTGGGGATCCTCCTGTCGGCCGCAGCTGAGATCCGCGACACGCGGTGGCTGTGGCGGCGGCGGACTCGAACGACGGCGATCGAGTGGTTCCTCTGTTTTCCGGTGGGGACGAGACCGTCGGGACGCGTATTCTTCTGGTCCTACGTCTTCTACCTCTCGCGGTTCCTTCACCTGTTCCGTACATTCTTCTCCGTGATACGACGTCGTAGGCTTAGTCTCTTTCAGCTCCTCAACCAATCTTTTCTCCTCTGTATGTCCTTCCTCTGGCTCGAGTTCTCTCAGTCCATCCAGGTACGGTTATCTCCGGTTTAATCCGGTTTAGAGTTATTCCCTTTGGTTTTTGTTCAATTTTCCCCTGTTCGAGCTATTCTTTCGGAATATATCTTCAAATTTCATTAGGAAGCTTCGGTTTTCATCGAATTCATTATGAATTCGATGAAATGCTTGTTGAATTTTGTTATGCTTCGAAATTTAAACCGAATATTGGGACGATTGTTTTTGGTTTGTGGGCAGGTAGTGGCGATACTATTGATGACAATGTCGAACAGCGTGGTGTACGGATACAGGTTCTGGACGGGGATAGGGTTACAAGGGGCGTGTTTCCCGTTCGTGGTCTACAACAAAGCCATGTTGCTGTTATGTTTAACGGCGTGCCATATTGCCGTTCCGTGTATCCACTTGGCCAAACGCGGCGGCTGCAACGGAATCGGCGCTTGGCTTTTCAACTCCGTTCTAAACGCCGCCATCTCTCTCCTCTATCTCAAGTTCTTCGTCAAAACGCGAAGCTCTCGCGTTCACAAGGCGTCGTGAATAAGAATTAAGAAGAATAATTTTTAAAAAAAGGAGCCCTGTTTGCAATTACACACGTGGCTTTATTTTCGTAATTGAAGTGTTTTTCCATTAAGATATCTTGCTCTTAAAAGATTGGAGTGGAGATATTTCTTTCTTTTGTTGTTGTATATTAGGTGGTGTGTTTATTAGCAATTAGAGGTTCTGAAAATTTGTACAAATTTGCTAATCGACTTTTGATACAAATTTAACCGCCGTATAGAATTGTTTACAACTTAGTATGGATATTTGAATTCGTATTATGGTTCAAATCGTTTATCTTCGTATTTTGTTCAGTTCTTATAGCATACGTTAGTTCGATTCCGATTTTATTATTTACATTGGGTTCGAGTTTAATTTTTATTAATATATATTTTTAATAATATTAAATTTTACGATTTTTAATTTAAGATATCCTCGGCTAGTTTCTCTCCATGTGTTAAGATCTTGGACGAATCAAAACCAAAATATGAAATCTAGATATTCGACTAATTATTTCTCGTGTTTCAGGGTTTAGAGATGTGGGTTTATTTTGGAAATTGACAGGTTCGAATTAAAAAACTTAATTAAACACATGTAACCCATGCTAATCAAGTTTATTGGTACGTAATTGTTAATGACGGTTAGACTTCTTACAAAGTTACATCCGTATTTAATTTTTAGATTACGGATTTGGATCATTGGCAATATCTTTTATTGGAGAACTTCTCAAACTGTTTTTGTTTCCGTTATAATTTTTTAGTTTATGTAGGCCCATTTATATATATACATATATATAAATATATATATCGACTTAGTTTAGATATCTTGGATTTTGTTAATATTAGCATTTAATCGTAACAATTATCCGATTTTATTATCTATATACGAATCCGTTGTTTTCGGATATTCGTATCCGATTTGAAATATAAATAATTTTTAATATGATATCATACACATTCTAGAACAAATATTTTTCTAAGCGGAGAATTCAAAAAGGCAGAGGAGATGACTTCTTATACAATTTTCTTCATTTAATTAATGACTTTGACATTTCCATATATATTCACAACTAATGAAGAAACTTTGAACCGAAAACCTCTAATTTAAAATTTTCTTAATCCTATAGCATATATATATTGACACGTATTATAGCTGATAGCTGAAGTGGCCTCTGACTGAAATTTCCAATTTTTACCTCGAATGGGGTTGGTCAGATTCCAAACCCAAAATAGCGTTAACAATTATAGGGATTTTTGGGAAAAATTTGAACATTCGTATTTTAAAGTTTATACTGGGATTTCGAATCAAGATCGTATATTATCCGATTTTTTTTATAATAACATTTTTATTAGATTCGTGAATTTATCTGGAACTTTTTAACTTATATAATATATATTAATATTAATATAAATATCGTCTCGTAGAATTTTATCGGGTCCATTTAACCAAAAAAAATAAAAATTTATCGGGTCGCGAGTGTCAGCTCCGGGACTATCGCGGCGGCTTCAAACGACCAAAAAAGCCCATTCTACAGTATTAACGTTGACTTTCTGTGTCCCTCAGCGAATCGCATCGCTCTGTTACTGTGCACCTCACCGTCTCAGATCCCAACCGGCGCCCCAGATTGGACCCGCAAGGCAGATCCTTCCCTGAAAATTCTTCGAGATTCGCACTTCCCTGTTTCATTTATCTTCTTCTTCGTCCTCATCCACTGTTTGCGCTCAAGCTTTCTCCAGGTACGTCCCTTCTTCTTCTTCCGGATTTAGTCTGTGATCGTTCTGTATTTTTTGGGTATATTTTTTCTGGCTTTTCGAGATTTTCGAGAAGTGCCTCTGCTCTTTCTCCGTTAGATTTTGCTACTTCGTCACGTGGGATCTGATTTGTGTTGCGGTATTCGCAAGTTTCCAGATTCGGGAATGTTTGTTCCTCGATTTCTGCATGTTTTCTGTCGGATTTAATGCCTTTGCTTCTACTGAATCAGTATTGATTGAATTTGGATCCGTTTGGATAAGGTTTGATGGATTTTTTTCCGCAGAGAACCATGGTTTTTTTTTAAACGTTGTTCGCTGGTTCCTCTGTTATTTAACTCGTAGATAGTATAGTGAGCGCTCCTTCCTCCGAGGTTCAGATTTGCATCTTCGGTTCTTACGTTTGGCAGATACGTATTTCTTGATTGGTTGAGTTCTCGATGTTTTTGGGGACATTGTCGGATAATTTCTACGGCTGTTCACTCCACTGAATCTGATGCTTATGTCCTTACTGCAAAGTTTTAAACTTTTTATTCCATGGAGTTAATCTACCTTAACCATGATGTCTGAGAAGCTTGTTAACATGTCCTGTTTTTATGAAAGTAAATCATGCATTTCGATTTTCATACAATGATTTTTTTTTTTGTAGATTCCTGCATCACTTTTTTTGTACAGAGTCAAAGTGGGATCCTTTTTATTGGTTTGTCATATCTTGTACGGAGAGGAACATGCTTCATTTACGTCATTCATCGGGCTTTCTATTAGTGATCTCAGTCGGAGTGTTTTGTTGCTTCTTAGCTTCAGATTTTGTATCTTCGAGTGACACCTTCGTATAAGAATGGTATTGGGTCATTGTATATTTGTTTGATGGGTTGGTTGGTTTGGTATATGTTCATTTTTATTAATGTTATAATTTAACTTCACTGAATCTGATACACATGTTCTTGTTGTCGGGTTTGTAGTGTGTCTTAGTCCGGAGGATCTGGGAAAGATGGACGTCGCTATGGCCGTGAGTTCTGACGATTTAAAGAAACGACCCTTGACTCCGTTAAAGCTTCTGAGGGGTCTGATGATCTTAACGGTGTTTCTATCAACTGCTTTTACGTTCTTGGTGTACTTTTCGCCCGTAGTTGTTGTTGGCCTGCGGCTTCTGAGTGTACACCGATCTAGAAAAGTCACATCGTTCATCTTTGGCCTCTGGCTCGCTCTGTGGCCTTATCTGTTCGAAAAGATCAACGAGACTAAGGTGGTTATGTCTGGAGACAGAATCCCGCGAGAGAAACGTGTTTTGCTGATTGCTAACCACAGGACGGAGGTGGATTGGATGTACTTGTGGAACATTGCCTTGAGAAAAGGGTGTCTCGGCTACATCAAATATGTGCTCAAGAGCAGCTTGATGAAATTGCCCATTTTTGGATGGGGCTTTCATATTCTTGAGTTCATCCCGGTGGAGAGGAGGAGGGAAATCGATGAACCTGCTTTGCTGCGATCGCTCTCAACTTTTAAGAATCCTCAAGACCCGTTATGGCTCGCTCTATTCCCCGAGGGAACCGATTTCACGTAACTATCTGTTCCCTATTTCATTCAACATAATTGTCTAACATCAGAGTGAAAATCTCACAAATATGATAAACCTGAACCATGATTCTTTCAGGTGTTAAGTATGTAGTCCATGATTTCTTGAAACACTTTCTTTCAATTTTTCTTCTTTCAAATTATCTAAAATCTCCCTTTCTTTTGCCGTGCAGTGAAGAAAAATGCAAGAGAAGCCGAAAATTTGCAGCTGAAGTCGGGCTTCCGGCATTAACAAATGTGCTTCTACCAAAAACAAGGGGTTTCGGTATTTGCATGGAAGTTTTGCAGAACTCTTTGGATGCTGGTACATTTTCAACAACTTTTACTTTCTCGGTTTCACTTATGTCGTGGGTTTCACGGAATTATATATTTGCAAACCCGCCTTCTCTTGTCTACCGACCTCACTTTGTATAAATCCCATGACCGTAATTGATGTGAATAACATTGCAGTTATGTTACTTAAACCCGAACTTTCCTCAGCTCTGATGTTTTTCTTCCGGAAAATGCAGTCTATGATTTGACGGTAGCGTACAAGCCTATCTGTCCATCTTTCTTGGACAATGTGTTTGGCACTGCTCCTTCAGAGGTTCACATCCATGTCCGGCGTATTGCAACAAAGGAGGTTCCAGCAGGCGATCCAGAGGCTTCCGCTTGGTTAATCGATTCCTTTCGGTTGAAAGACAAACTGCTATCGGATTTCAAAGCTCAGGGTCAGTTCCCTAACCAGAGACCAGAGGATGAACTCTCGACGCTGAAATGCATCATGACTTTTGCTGCGGTAATTTCTCTGACAGCATTGTTCATTCACCTGACCTTTTCTTCGCATATCGGTTTCAAAGTGTATGTCTGTCTAAGCTGCACGTATCTAACTTGTGCAACCTATTACAAGTTCCGACCCTCTCCTCTTCTCGGTTGTTTGAGAGGAGATTCTTGCAAAGAAGTGAAAACCCATTAGCTCTTGTGTACATACATCATTCTTTTGCATACAAAGAAATAATCTGAAGGATCCAGAGCCAAAAAGGCTGTCTTTGAAGCTTTTTTTTTATAAAATTTTTCGGTTAGTTCTCTGATCAATGGTTGCTTGTTGATTGTACTCAATTTGCAACCCAGGATGCTCTTTTTCATTCTCAAATTCTTTTGACTCAATCTACTGCATCTTTTGGATGTCTATGCTTGTTGGAAACATCTACAACTCCCTTTGTCCTCGAGAAAGTTACCGACATGGATTTTCCCGTGTCGTGATATGAGAGAAGTCTGTCGCCAATATGGGCTGCAACTTTGTCAGAAGCATGTTCTGGTTTGGTCGGTTAAGGAAGTTTCTGCATGACAACCTCAGTAGGTGACGGAAGAGGCAGAAGTTTTCTGTCCAACAAACATTGTTAACCTTCTTTTGCAGATGGCGAAAGAAAGGCCAGAAGCGCGATCTCCTGCAGGGCGTAACTGCCCCTCGGGATCTTGCGAGGTAGATTCTTGTTTCTTTACAATCCATCCTCTTATGTCATGCCCTTCCTTAAAAGTGTGTCAAAATGTTGGGTCCTACCTCAGTTGATCTCCTTATCCAAAGCAGTTGCAAGAGTGAGATCATGTTTTGTGTTTGATAGACACCGACTTTCTCCGGTAAGAAACTAGAAAACGCCAAACAAGCTAATGTGGATTCTGTATTTGTATCAAACCCACATGAAAAAAGAGCTCAAAACATTATCTCTATTGATGTGATCTAAGTTGGTTCTTGTCTTAACATGGATTCATGTTTCAGCTTCACTATGAAATCACGTTTTCTGTCATGGGTCTTATCACATTGTTCTTACTTTATGATCTTTAATGTCTGTAACATTTTTCAGCAATATTCAGTGGATCTGAAAGGGAAAAAAATACAGTTGTTACAGAGCTTGACGATGATTGTAATCACATTTCTAGGCATTGAACAGACCATGTTGTATCTTTGACTTTGACATGCCTTTCGACTCAGTTGTCGGTTAAAATTTAGCCATTTATGTGGACCGACAAATGAAAATTACAGGTACTAGATCAAAATCATAATTTAAACCGGAAACAAACCGAATTGGTTGTGGATTGCAATAACAATCCATTTCAATTACGTAAACCCCGAACCGAATGCGAATTCACCGACTCGCAGGCACAACTCTTTTTTTAGTTGTTGATGCTTGATGACTTTTATTTTGGGTTTTTGGTTTTTGGATTCTATAATATTTGTAAACCCAAAAAAATAGTTTTAGTTTTTCATTGATTTTTTCACCAAAATGGCTTTTCAAATTTTTAAGAAAAAACAATTTTATAAAAATTTGAATAGTAATATTTTTATTTTTGGATTCTAACAACTCTAAAAACTCCAACCATTCAAAATCTAAGAGTTTCTAAACAATTTTTCATTGATATAAGGGTCCTACCTCTTTTGAAAATTTTGAATGCGTGGATTACGTAATAAACACGTAACCTATATCACGCGTTTAGGGTTTATAGTGCCTTCGCCGTCACGGTAGTGTTGGAGATCTGTCTTTAATGGAGTTTAAACGATGATTCCTCTGTCTGAATAAAAACATAAACATTAATTTCCCCAACTCACTAAATGCTCCAAAATAAATACATTGATCAAAATCAAATGTTTATATTTACAATCACTTTGGTATTTAACTTGTAAGATACGTTTGATTAATTTTGTTCATGGAATATCTCAAAATGAAAATCATAATTTTCTAATTTATGGGTTTATTTTCTATCAGCTCAAATGAAAAAAAACTGATGTAAGTAAACAATAAATTAAATTCATTGGCATATTGAAAATAAAAATAAAAAAGTACGTGGCGATTACGTGTAGAGGTGATAATAAAAATAAAGAAAAATACAATAGTTGTTTAAAAACAAAACAAAACAAAAATAAAAATAACAGAGGGAGGGCAGTTTCTTGCGCGGGGTAATGTCGTTTTAACGGAACTTCAGGTGAACGTGTGAAAGTGGTTAATTTCACGTCTCTCTCTCTCTCTCTTTTTATTATTTCAAGTTTTAAACTTTTAATTCACAAGCAAAAAAAAAAATACATTAATGTTTCCTCAATTTAGGTACCATTTACTGTATATTAAATTTAAATTTTATAAAATGAAATCCACACCAAGAACAAGGTGGATGTGATGAGGATTAATTTGAAGAGCCGCACAAAGAGAACAAAAATAATTTATCATATAAACGGATTCAGCATAAAGATTATTTCCCAATTTTTTATTTAATTTTGGTAGAATTTTTATTTCTCGAAATCAAGAAGTCCAAAAATTAAATTAAATTATTATTATATTTGTAATTCGGAACGATATTATAAATAGAGGGTTCGGTGGAGAGCAACTGCCAACATTCATCAGCAACAACAACGAACAGCGAAAAACAGAAATTCTCTCAGCTTTTTCAGATCAAAATGGCCATTTTCTCCAGATTTCATCTTCTGTTCTTCGCGTTCTTCACAGGTACACTCCTCTTGATCGTAATTTCACTGTTCTTCAGCTGCCTTTGACTGATTTCTCCCTCATTGATCTCAACAGAAGAGACTATTCATGCCAGAATTCGCTAAAATTTCATCATAAAATGTCTGGTTTTTTCGATTTGTGTGTTGTCATTGCATGAAAATCAATCTGTTCTTATCTGTTTCGTTCCCGATGTAACGTTTTCCGACAAAAACATTTCTCGATTCGCGTGTCATCATGACTGGCGATTCACGCTGATATGTTCTGTTTCGTTCTAACTATGTTTTCAGGTGCTTCGGCGACTGTCTTCACGCTCGAAAACAGCTGCCGGTACACCGTTTGGCCCGGCGTACTCTCCGGCAACGGTGACACCCTCGGCGACGGCGGTTTCCCTCTGCCGCCGGGATCATCCGTCAAACTCACCGGCCCTCCGGGATGGTTCTTATGTCATGCCCTTCCTTAAA
>NW_010965373.1:2016932-2083963 GCF_000463585.1 Tarenaya hassleriana | reverse complement strand
CAACCTCACCGGCCCTCCGGGATGGCCCGGCCGCTTCTGGGCACGTACCGGCTGCAACTTCGACCCCTCCGGCCAGGGCAACTGCCTCACCGGCGACTGCGGTGGCGTCCTGAAATGCATCGGAGGCGGCGCTCCTCCGGTGACCCTGGCCGAGTTCACTGTTGCCACGGCCGGCGATTCCGCCAGCAAGGACTTCTACGACGTCAGCCTCGTCGACGGGTACAACGTTGAGATGGGCATCCGAGCGGTGGGCGGCTCGGGCGATTGCCAGTATGCAGGTTGCGTCTCGGACGTGAACGCGATCTGCCCGAGCGAGCTCCGGGTCATGGAACTGGCCACGGGCCAAGTGGCGGCCTGCAAGAGTGCTTGCGCGGCTTTTAACACGCCGGAGTTCTGCTGCACCGGCGACCACTCGACGCCGGAGACTTGCTCTCCGACACAGTACTCGGCCATGTTCAAGAATGCTTGCCCGAGCGCGTATAGCTACGCCTATGACGACGCTTCCAGCACTCGCACTTGTTCCGGATCGGATTATTTGATCACATTTTGCCCAACCGGGTCATAAACCGGGTTCGGTTCCAGTTCTCTTAGTTACACACTCTCATGTGAATTGTGTTGTGAGTTTATATATGATTTTGTTTGTCAATGTTAAAGAAGAATGAGAAATCACATCATTTGGGTTACAATCCCAAACCGAATCCACAATCTTGGTGTTTTCTATAACCTCAACAAGTTATTTGACAACAAGATTGAATTGAATAAATCATGATGAGAGCAGCAGACACATAAGGAAACATATTTACATTCTCTAACATACCGATTGTCTCCAGATCGGTTAAAAGACAGGATTCAATTGGAGAGTTTTTGTCTGTTCAAGTCACTGGTTCTGGAGGTAACTCTACTTACAACTGGCTAACAGAGAGAGAGAGCAAGAACATCTGCCATTAACCCGAACCCGAGAGAGAGAGAGCTAACTAATGAAAACTAAAACCGCCGACAAATGGTTAAAACAGGCAGAAGGGTAGATACAAATGAACCATTCTGTTAGTCGCCTTGTCTGTCTGTCGGTCTTAACTGATACAGTTAAGATCGGTGTTTCGGGATTCTTTCGTCTCCCACTTGCAGGCCTTCTTCATTCTTTTCGCTGCCTGAACGAACCCCACTATCACCTGAAGCTCGTCCATTTGCTGTAATGAAGCGTGATCATCGACACCAAATTAGAATAAACGATGAAGTTTAGCATTGCCCGTTTGATTGCAGATTCAGTTGCGGAACTAGACAAGAACTAGGGGGAAGTGTACCTGTGACATGAAGTGCCTCTGAACGATTTCTGTTAGCTGCTCCTTTGATGGGTTAGGAATAGCCTCCACCTACAAGATTGCAATGAGAAGCAAAATCCAAACTAGAGTAGAAAAAACAAAAACCTGTTGTCTTGTCGTGAGCAACTCACAAGGTTAAAATGTCGCCAGTATCTCTGTAAGGCGGGCATATCCAGTTTACTAAGATCAACTTTCTGCATCAAAGCAAATCACCCGTCAGCAACATCATTCATTCTCCTCAATGCTGAACACTAAATTGAGGAGATTTGAATAAAAGGAATTGCAAAGGTAAGAGTCGCACCATGTTCACAGGGGGAGTAAAAACCGAGCTTTTTGACTGCGAGTCACAAGATAGGGACCTGCTCGGTGTTTTGTGAGATGAACGAGATGATCGTTGTGCCCTCTGCCTCGGCTTATGGGACTTTAGTGTGTCATCAGATGCTGAAACGAATAACAAATTTCAAGTCATGGAATCAAAACTTGGGAAATCAAATAAAGTCTGCAACTTTGTCTCTGAAATACAGTCTACTACATAACCCACAAAACATCCTGGCATTTCAAATCGTCAAACATTTCCTTCTGTTGAACAGTAGATCTAGAACAACTTATGCTCTTACAGCCGAGTAACGAGACAGAGACACGAAGAAGAAGGCTTACTCATATCAGAGCCATTCCAATGTGTGTTCTCGAATTCAAGGTCATCGTCTTCCTCGTTTCCAGTGGGAGCCTCAATGACGCTGAGTGCATTCCTCTGCAACTTTACTTCTATTCCATTCGTCAGAACCTGAAAATTATAAAATGAAAAAGAACAATGCTGCGGCTGAAATGGAATAAACAAATGCCTTCATACCCGATTTAATAATCAGCAGCAGAATATGCCTATTATCAGACAGATTCAGGACTTTTTTAACATGCCAAGGACAGGAGACAAGAACTGGTGGGGTTTCGTATTGAAATTAGTAAATTATATCCGTCGACAATGAGAAGATTAGTATATTAATCTGGTTACTTTTAAAGCCAGAATATGCTCAAGTGACTCCTTTGGTCCACAGAGACAGAGACATTATCAAAAGGAAAAAGATCTCATGGAGCAAATTGCAATACAAAACCAGGCAGAGTAAAAGTAATGGAGAAAACTTCTAGAAGAGAAAAAATCGGCAGGAGCGCCAATGGCCGAAATGAAAGTGACGCATCTAAAAAGGAAGAACAGAACCCTTAAACCTCATGATTCTGATCAATCACTCACAAGCAAACAAATTCAAAAGCCAGCTTGAACCCACAAGACGAAAAGGATAAGATTTCCCAAGAAAACATGATGAAAATAATTAGACACAAGTGCAGATTGTTATGATGTAACTCGAAACAGGCGCGGAAAAGGAAAAGTTGCCTTCTTTAAGACATTGGTTACAACTAATGTCTGTACGAGCTTGAGAAACACTTAGCCCTGTAGATGACTCCTATAATTGAGGCTGAATCTAAGCAAGAAAACCCCTTTTTTTTTGTCTTTTATTATTGAGTTTCACAGTAATTTATCACAGAGAATATTCCAGAGTCGAGATGCAGATAAATATAAGAAGACTTTGACAAGAAAATAAAAATAATCAGAATACTCAAAATCTCATGACCCAATTGGAAGACGAAATCCAAAGGCCACACTGAAGAATCCAATCTATAACACAACGAAAACACTAATTAACGGTATCGACAACTTATTACTATCGCGCAGTGTAAGAAAAAGGAACATTGTAATCTCCGAATCTAGTTGAAAAAACAGACATGCATGCATACACCCACAGCCCAGATTTCGGAAATACAAGTTGATACAGGTGAAGAACAGATCAGTAGTTCGGTCAGAAGATCCTTAATATATACTTGATGTAATCGGAACGTATCAAAAGCAAATCGACATGCCCTACTAAATTTTGTTATCTCCATAAGAAGGTAAAAAAAGTCGCTTTTTTCATTCAAGATCTCGGATATATTCGAGACCCAAATTCGAAAAGCCGTCAGCTGAATTTTACTCCAGATTCGTCTCGAGCAAATCCATTTTAAAAATTCGGATGCAGAGTCATGAGAGACGCATTAAGCCCTAGATTTTCATCGAGATCAAACAAAAAAAACAAAAATTTTCCAAACACGGAAAAGAAGAAGAGGAAACAACCAAACCCAAATCAAATTCCGTACCAGCCAATGCCAACCACCAAGACCGACGGCTTTTTTCACGACGCCTTGAAGACCGACGAGGACGGATTTCGTACGGTTGTTCCCGGTGACGACAACCTTGGTGTGACGTGGCAACACCGATAACTCTTCCTCGCTACTGCTCTCTCCGCAGCAGCTCTGCAATGGCGGGAATCCGCCGTTGAGGACGCCGGAGCTCTCCGCAGCTTGCAGCATTTCTCTCACACACTCTCCCTCCGTTTAGACCCCGAAACAGAAAAACCCAGCAAAACGCCTCTCCTTCAATTCTCGACACGGAACCAAAGCGCGAGATCATGCATTGCTGAGAACGAAAATGGAGGATTGAGCGGGAAAACACAGAAATCGAGCAGAGAATTAGGGTTTATGCGAGAGCGAAGAAGCAGAGAGAGAGAGAGATGGAAAAAAGCAGTGAAAGGGAGACAGCATAAGTGAGGGCCTACACGTTGACCAGTATAAGAGTGACACGTGGATGATGTTAGCGTTATCAAATCGAACCGTTTTTTTACCAATCCGAGGGCTAATATCGTAAATTCTATAATATATTGGTCTGGATGGTTGACTGGTGTTATAAAGAGACAGGCGAAGTGGGACCAGTTAGTGGCTCATGAAATGACCGTTGTGCCCTTCTTCGAGTTAGCTGTACAGTGGTTTGAATTTGAATTGCTCGCGTCCTTATCTTGTAATTCTCATCGAATTGCAATTGCCCTTCATTTATTTTTAATTGTTGGTAAGGCCGTCGTTTATTGTTAAATTAACTGATAGACGAAAAAGAAAAATAGTCGCACGATACAAAGTTTGTGATGGTCTTCAACGGAGTTGCATGTTTTTCGGAAACATTTCTTTCAGACTATATATATATATATACACACACACATATTAGCAATATTTTAAGTTTAAAAATTAATAGAATCGGATTAATTAAAGAGTTAAAGTTTTACCTTTTTTTCAATTTTTAGTAAAAAAACAAATATATATCAAAACTTGTACATTTTCAGTTGAAAATATGTTGATATTCTCAATAACAATCAAAAAATAGAGTTATATCTAATGACAATAACTTCATTTCTATTACCGCGTTCTATACATCTTTCAAAAGCATTTGGCATTTCTTGGAACCTTCCACGTGTTTCACATCATCAGTAACCATATTTAGTCATTGCACAAATGCACACTAAAATTCAATATATATGCAATAACATCTCATAAAAAGGAATTCACCCTCACATATAACATAATAAGTTATTGGCTAACAAAATCATGCCACGAAAAGATTTAAAACGAAATTATTTATTAAATTATTTGTTTTATATAAATAATGCAATGATTATTCAAATGTCGTTGTAGTATAGTGGTGAGTATTCCCGCCTGTCACGCGGGTGACCCGGGTTCGATCCCCGGCAACGGCGAAGATTTTTAATTATTATATATACTAGTAATCCTCTGATGCGCTCCAAAGGTCTGTTATAGCGGTTGGAACCATTGATAATTTTTATATTATTTTAAAAATAAAATGAAAATGATGGTTAATTCCATACAATTCATTGCTTTTCATAGACCAATCTTTTAATTATTACTATAATCCAAACAAAAACATGAACCCGACTGTCCATTGTGTCTTTGTCTTTCCATTATTCTAATTAATTATTTTCATTTAATATAAAATCTATGGATGGCTGCATTTGAATTTATCATTAAAATAGTTTCTATCATCCACATCTATTTGTATTTTTTCCCAACGAATAAATAAGATAGTGTTTATCAGAATTTGCTTTCTTCTATAAATAAATTTATTCTATAGCTACATAAAATTTGATATAAACATAACTTGGATAGCTTAACCGATGAAACGGTGATGCAAAACGTCTATCCCGTCCCAAATTCGAGTCTCAAATTGGAAATAGAGCACATATAATACAAAACACATAGGTGGCTCCCAACTCCGAAAGTAGTCTGAACTTCGACTCAAAATATTCGATTATCAAAAAAATTAATTGGTACAACAAATACTATTAATTGCTATATCTTTTTGTACAAAATTATATTATTTTATATATATTATTATGTTAAAATTTAAAGTTAAAAAATATTGTAATTACTGGAACTTGGTATTGTGTTTTCAAATTTTCAAACAAAGTAAGTTTTATTGATGTTTTTGTCCAATTTTAAAATGTTTAACATTTCTCTAAAAATAGTTATTAAGTCCATAAAATCTAATTATTTCTTTTTTCATGAAAGCTTAACTAACTATAAAAGATTGTCGAGTGAATTAATTAAAAAAAAAACAATCAGATGGTGTGTTTTCTGGTCATAGAAGTAAGGGGCCCACATCCAAATGTGGGTCCCAGCTGTCTACTTCTTCTCTCAATAATTTGATCATTACACAGAAACCACAATCGTACTTCTTTCGCCCTCTAGACGCGGCTACGCGCTCTTATCATCTACTCCAAAGCATACAGGATTTTACACCCACAATGAACAGGACCGTCCATTAACATTATGGAACATGTGAACGGCGGATGTCTTATGGCTTGTTGACTTCTCGTGCACCTGCGCACACAAGATTATACTACCAAATAGGCATTTTCGTTTCTGTTTTTATTTTTTTTATTTTATTTTTTGTTTCTAATTACGATGAGAGATTCTTCTACAATTCCAGCGATGGAAAAGCGTATTCCTCGTGAGCACTAACTTCTCACTCTTCTCGTCTGTTCTTCTTCTTCTTTAGCTGGTTCAATCCGCGTGCATAATCTACAGCAACCCATCTCCGTTCGAGCTCACGGGTCGCGATCTGGGTCGGGTTTTGACGGAGAATGACGTCGGACGGGGCCACGTCGAGTTCTGCGGCTGCGGCGGCGGCGGCAGCGAGGAGGAAGCCGTCGTGGAGGGAGAGGGAGAACAATCGGAGGAGAGAGAGGCGGAGAAGAGCCATAGCTGCAAAGATTTACTCGGGGCTTAGAGCTCAGGGCAGTTACAATCTGCCCAAACATTGCGATAACAATGAGGTTTTGAAAGCTCTCTGTGCTGAAGCTGGTTGGGTTGTGGAAGAAGATGGAACTACTTACCGCAAGGTGAATGTCATGGGCATCTGGGTTTTAGATCTAAACAATTTTATGGTGTTTTGGGCGTTGAACTGGTGTTTTGACTCGTGGGTTCAAATGGGTTTGCTCGGTTTAATTCGAACAGTTGAGTTCTTTTATGATGGGTGCGAATTCGAGATTTTAAGTTATGGAAACAGCGTTTTAGCTGAATCCATTGGATAAATGTGCATTTTCATTTATGGATCTAGTTTCTGATTTTGACCTCGGAGAAATTGAATTTAGGGTTTGTGCTAATTTCGCAGTGGCAGTAGCTTCCACGCGTTCTAGGAGTTTTATGAGCCACTGCATTTAGATTTCTAACATAGCTTTTAGATGAATTTGGAAACCTCAGTCATTACTAGTCTGCAGTTTTTGTCTAATGGATCTTAATTGGAAAACCTCAGTCTGTGTTGATTCGATCTTTTTTGAAACCTGTGATTGTAACATTATGATGTTTGGCTATGGTTTTTTGAGATTCAGGGATGCAAGCCTCCACCGGGCGACATAGCTGGAACCTCAGCTCCAGTCACTCCTTACTTCTCCCAAAACCCGAGCCCTCTCTCATCAGCTTTTCCAAGCCCTATACCTTCTTACCAAGTCAGCCCGTCGTCCTCTTCTTTCCCGAGCCCTTCTCGTGGTGAACCAAACAAGGTCTCCACGATCTTTCCATTCCTCAGAAACGGCCTTCCTTCATCCCTTCCTCCGCTTAGAATCTCAAACAGCGCTCCAGTTACTCCACCGGTATCATCCCCGACCTCTAAGAACCCTAAACCGATGCCCAATTGGGAATGCATTGCTAAGCAGTCGATGGCCATTGCGGCTAAACAATCAATGGTGGCCACTAATTACCCTTTCTATGCAGCTTCTGCTCCTGCTAGTCCGACCCATCGCCAGTTCCATACCCCAGCCACTATACCTGAATGTGATGAGTCTGACTCTTCCACAGTTGATTCTGGTCACTGGATAAGCTTTCAGAAGTTTGCTCAGCAGCCATATCCCGGCTCTGTGATACCGACCTCGCCCACTTTCAATCTCATGAAACCCGCACCTCAGCATATGTCACCTAATGCTGTGTTTCAAGAGATTGGTCAGAGCTCGGAATTTAAATTCGAGAATGCGCAGGTTAAGCCATGGGAGGGAGAGAGGATACACGACGTGGGTATGGAGGATCTCGAGCTCACGCTTGGAAACGGGAAGGCACGTGGTTGATGGATTGCGGTTTCTGTTCTACATTACCTTTCTCCTCCTGCGACGGAAATATGATGCATGAAAGCTTGTTCTGTGTAAGGATTGGAATATCAGTGAATCGTGTTCGGATCTTGATTTTGGGTTCTTCTCCCGGCAAGTTTGTTTCCATAAGCATTGTTTGTAGATATGGTCCTAAGAGATGTATGCTGCTACCATGTCCCCCCTTAGGCCTTGGAGAACACAAACGACATTACATTTGTTCAATTGGTTTGGACCCGTCTTGTATCTTGTCACAACCCAAACTCCTATCTATTTTTCATTGCTTTAGTTTGCATTTCGTACCACCATGTCTTTGTCCATCTTGCCCCCAGAATCAAAGATCCAAGCTTCAGAGTTCGGAAGCATGATGCCTTTACAAATTTTATGTTATTTCCTGGTCTGAATCTCCAGTTCCAAACATCAGTCTCTAGTTAGGCGAACTAGAAATGAACAACTACAAATGCTACATTCAACACTGCATCTTTTCAATCTTTGTTTTGGCGATTTCCCGTATCGATAATCGATCTAGAAATGAAGAATGTGTCTACTACTGTCCCGAGGTTAGAGACGGGTTCTCGCCATCGACGGTTTTATGGGCTCTTGATTCTTGATCTACACATTCGTGGTATCTGAAGCATGTCGTGAGGTGATCGTTCACAATGCCAGCAACCTGCAAGAAGGAATAGACGACCGTCGGTCCAACGCAACAGAACCCTCTTTGCATCATATCTTTGCTAATGAACTCCGCTTTTGGTGATTTAACGGGCACTTGACGGCCATAGCGATATCCGTTCCTTAACGGCTTATCCTTCACAAATCTCCAGCAGTAGTTGCTGAAGGATCCAAACTCTTGCTGGACCTGTTCAGACAGAACATGGCAATTTAAGATTTTTGCAAAACAAGGTGATAACTTGCGGATAGCAACATGTTAATATATCAACAGAAAAAAAAAACCCGACCTTGAGAACCGATTTCGCGTTTTCTACTATAGCACGCAGTTTTTGTTCCGATAATATGAGAGCTCCGTCGACTTTGAGAGACAGCAATCTCTTCATGGAGAATTGCACTATGGATGATGGATTGAAATCATCAAAGAACTTCCTGCCAAGGAAGCAACCTTACGATATACTAATCAATTAATATACATACAAATGGAAGAAAACTGTCTTTTCTTTTCCCTTATAAGCGCCGCAAACGATCCACGCATGTTGAATAGTCCCGGATCTTGTAATCGGTTCATATGCACAAGAACACATTTTGAATATTAAAGATTGAAACTTTATGTACCTGAAGATCTCTCTCTTGTGGAGGATTGAAGGCCAACTGAGCTCTGCTAATGCTTGAGAGTACACAAGAAGCTCAAACAGTTTTGTGTCATCATGCACAGGCACTCCCCACTCCTCGTCATGGAAAGAGGCGTATAGTGTATCTGTTATATCCATCATCATCATCATCAACCAAAACATACGTCAATGGCTGCTTGGGGCACTCAGAAAAAGTATAAATAACGACAAACAAATCTTTGGTAAGCCTGAACACAAGTTGTACGCATCTATGCATGTAAGCTGTTTTAAATCCTCCAATACCAATCGTACGGGCAAAATTCTTTCCCCTAAATCTAAGACAATACAATGAAGATAACCCTCTTTCTATCAAGAAACTATAAGAATTTAGGAGAAATGGACTTCATGATCTACCGGATTCTTGTAAAGGACTCATAATCAACTTACCTATTACACGTACAGTCTAGTTTTTGTTATCATTGTATATGCAAGGTTAAGAATTCCGGGTGAAACAACAAAGAAGATGCATTTGGTAAGCTCGCAAAAAAAAAAAAAAATCGAAGCTTGGACGAAAGGGGAGATTCATGGCGGCACAACAGCGGCTAAGGATGAAAGGACGAATGAATTACAGCCGACACAATTGTAAGCGAGAAAACGTGAAAAATGGTAAAATTATGTATCTCACTGGACAAAGAAGATTGATGAAAATCTGTGGCACATTGTGGTTGGTGGACCATCGCCATGGGTGTTCCAAACTAAGCAAAAGAAACAAGTCTCGAAAAATTATACCTTTTTCCATAAATAAATGATGTTTGCAGTTTGTAAAATTATCTAGTTTAAGGAAAGAGAGGATGCAGAAGGTTGGATTGGACATAACTAATTGGGCATTGCCTGTTCCGGTCAGATTTGGTTTAGTTCGGTTCGGTTTGAGATCAGGTCGGTTTATTCCCCGCACTACCTTTTCTCAATTTTGATTGGACGCGGTTCACGTTGAATGATAAAAGGCCAACGGAATCCGATTACAGTGCCTTTAGGGTTATGTACTTCGGTTAATCAAGTTATTTCCGGTTTAATCCGGCTATCTTATGTTTAATCAGTGCAACACTAATGACTAAACACAACAAAATCAAATTAACCGATCAGAATAAGTGAAATTGAGATTGTACCTAAACCGATCAATTTTTTCTGGGTTTCGCTGGGTTAACTCGAACCGAACCTAGCAGATTTCACTGTGAAAAATGCTTTATGATTAATAATTTCAGAAAAATGGCATGAAAAACTGACCGGAATTAGGCGTGATCCAATCGCACCTCTTAACCGGCCCCAAAATTCTGGGGGAACCATCAGTGACGCCGTCAGTGATGGCCTTAACGGACCTCATAACGCCGTTAGTTCTTGTCGGAGCTCTCCCAGGCACTACGGAAATTTTCACCGGCGAACGGTCCGAAGCCGATGAAGATGAATCGGTAGAGGAGGAGCTATCGACGGAGAAGTCGGTCCTCACGGCGGAATCAGGCATCCCCGCCACTGATTTCATGCGCCGCTGCTGCGGCTGCTGCGACGGCGGCGTCTTCTTCTTCGCGATCTCCGTTTTCCTCCTCAGCTCCTCTGAAACCCTAAACCGATTGCCGGTCGGACCGAGAATCGCTCGCCCAACCGCCGGTTTAACCGGCGACCGGAGCTTCGTTGCCGCAAACATCTTCCCAGAGAAGTTGGTAGAAACCGCAAATTCGACAGAATTTTGGGGGGAAAAGTAGGAAAGATAAAAATGGCGAGAGAGAGAGCAGCAGAAACAGAGTAGAGAAAATGACGAAGAAAACGGAGGTTTTTAAAACAAAACGGTAACAAGGAATTTGGGGTTGAGGTTACCGGTGATAGCCGGTGACTTTGTTGATGTGTCGGTTAGTTTCTGTTAAGCGTTTTGGTGTTTTGAAAGTGACCTGGATGTTTCTGTGAAATTACTGTTTTGCCATTTTTAATCCATTTTAATTTTGTATTCTAAGCATTATGGTTAGTTATATTATTGGTTAGTATCTCTCGACCCTTCTTAATTCCTGCGTGAATTACCTTGTTTAAGTTAAGTATTAATTTTAATATATATTTTAAAATTTAATTAGAAAATATTACAAATATTGGAATTCATCATATACATACACATATACAATGAACAGTAAAATTTAAGATAAATTTATTTGTATCGATCCATATCTTTAAAATCAAATATTTGAGTAAATATAATTAGGTATAAGCTTATAAGAAAATTAGATGTATGATTGTGATCGGTCGTGGTTGCGTGGTGTGCACGATAGGATTGTGAAAGACAAGAAGTTAAGGGATAAATATATGAATTTGTAAAAATAAGAGGGTTTTAATGCATTTAATTTTTAACCCTTTAAATTTCTTCTCGAAAATCCTACGTTGACTTTGACCGTAGTTTCCGTTCTTCTCGAAAATCTGTGTTATTCGGTTTAAAAAAACAGATGGTCAGTGGACTCAATACCTACATGTTGTCTAATGTTGAAGTCATCACTAATTTTAGTCCATATAGAATAATTTAGGATTTGAAATCTGACCCTTTTCGTTATTAAGAAAATTAATTAATTCATATGTAGATAATTTAGTCAAATACAATCATTTAAACTTAGATAGATAGAGGAATTATGAAACAATTTTAGAAACTTGTGTGGATATATAAGGTAAACAGCATCCAAATCTCTACTCAATAATAATATTTATATTTAGATAATCTATCTGAAAACTAGTGTTTTCTATTTTATTTTCTCCATAAAAAATATTCTCGATTTTATTTTGGTATATATTTATTATAATCAACGTCATGGTCACGTTAATTAGAGAGTTATAAAAAAAATTAATTTTTTAAAAAAAGGAGATAGGGCATAATGGTCATTACAAGTGTAGTGAAGGGTAGGCAAGAGGTCAGAGTCAGATTTGGCTGGAAGGGGTAGGAGGGTAAAACGGGAAAATCACGAAAAACTTGAAGGGGAGAATACCTTACCGTTAAGAAGAAGAATGAGGAGTTGTCCTCACCAAATGCCAAAAAGAGGAAAACAAAACACCAAATCCACTGAAACTCAAAACTCTGACTCGACGGTTGTTCATTTTGTGTTTGCTTTCCAACGGCTACTAGGACCCCTCTCTCTTTTTTTTTCTTTTCTAATTTTTATATATATGGTAATCTTTTGTAAATAATAACAATGGCAATTCTGTAAAATGAATTGTAATAATTTTGTACATAAATGGTAATGGCAATTCTGTAAATATTGCAAATATGAAATGTATTTTTGTACTTCTTTATATGTACTTCATCACCGTAAAGACGAAATGATCAAATCACGGATCTCTCTATTCAGAAATCCTACTGAAGAGGATATGAGCACCGTGTTGAGGCTGAGAGGTCACGAACAATGTCGGGGCATGGACATAACCTGGGGACAACCTCAAACTGTAATGCCTTAAGATCTGAGCGAGAACGGTTTTGGCCTGAACCATCACGAGAGACTGCCCTACGCAGATCCTTGGACCCGACCCGAACGGCATGAACAGAGCCGATTGCTTTCTCGGCTCTTCGAACCTACGAGGATTGAACTCGTTCGCGTCATGTCCCCACACGTCCGTGTCGTGGTGCATCGCGATCACGGATAAGTAGAGCTGGGTTCCTGCCGGGATGTCGAGGTTTCCTAGCTTAGATCTTCGAAGGGTGTCGCGGTTTAATGTCACGGCTGGAGGGTACAGCCTAAGGGTCTCGTTGATTATCATCCCGAGCTGTTACAACGATGAAATGTGTTAGATATCGACGAAGAATTTTGATCATATGCCAAATCACGTTTTTAGAATGTTTCCAGATAGAATGACCTGAAGACAAACAGCTTAGCAAAAGAGACAATGCATTGTTTACTTTCCAGGTAATAAACCCGAATCCAATCGAAGAAGATCGGTTAAGCCATTCCGAAAATTAGGAATTATCAATTGGATTGTTAAGGATAATTTTAGTAGACAGGTGCAGAATTTACCGTCTTGAGTTCATGCAAGATTTCTGCGGCAGGAGCTCCGCTGTCCCCGCAAACGCGGATCACTTCTTCCTGAGCAACGATCTGCCACTCGGGGTGCATAGCTAGAAGGACTAATGCCCAAGTCAAAAGATTGCCTGTTGTTTCCTTCCCCGCAAAGTAGAATGTCTTGCACTCATCGATGACTTCTTCGATATCGAGCCTCTCTTCTCGACCATCTTGATTTGTGTACGGTGACATAAAAGCTCTTAGCAAATTTCCAGAGTTTTCCATCGCCCTTCTGTTCTTCTCGATCAGTTTCCGTACGGAATGGCGGATTTCCTTCTCGACCCTCCATATCTCTCTGTTAGTCTTGGTGGGCAAAAACCTAACCGGCATTTGTTAGGAACCGAGAATTTAGTAATCAGTATGAAAACCAAGATTCAAGCACAAAATCTTCACGGTTCATGAAATTTGCAAGCAATGTAGAAGCTGAAGAAATCTGATCATTGTTATAATGGCTATAAGTAAGCATATCAATCCAACTTGTGCAATAACATAAGGTTGGTTCCTGATTTAAACATATACCTTCCGGGTTTTTCTTTTTCATATTCAGCATCTTTTAGAATTCAAGTTATCATTGTCTATCTTGGTGAATTAACAAGCATATAGTGTATAGATGTTGTGATTGGATCATGAGAAGAAAAGCTCATACATGCTGGAGTCGCTTACCTGAACCCGGGAAGATAAACGCTCCATCGAACCAGATAGAAGAGGCGCATCATACGTTCTTGCAGCGCAAAGATACGCTTCCCTTCCTCCACACTGTTGCCAAAAGCCGTTCTCGACAAAATATCTGCAGCCAAGTTGTGTATCTGACCGTGAACTTCTACTTCGAGCTCTTCTCTTCCATCTCTCATCGCCTCCCACTTCTCCAGCATCTTTCTAGTACTCGTCACCATCTCGGGTACCCACCTCTGCATAAAGTTTTCGCCTTTAGTCTCACCCTATGGCCCGAAATACGACCCTTATGTATGCACGCAGAATGCGCATAACAGCTACATCAAATGAAGCTTGTCATCTGGGAAAACAACTTTGATCCTGGCCATAGTACTAATCATTGTAAAATATGCAAAATCTACCAATGAATTGATAAAGTATGAGACTCATCACTCAACCGACAACATCAGACCAAGTTCTCAACTCCAGACATTTCTTTCAACCAAAGAGTTCCCACTAAGATGTGTCTGAAGAATTTCAACCATAAGAGTTCCCACTAAGATGTGTCTGAAGAATTTCAACCATAAGAGTTTCCACTAAGAAGTATCTGAAGATTCTTAAACTTCCCATAACTGGAATCGTGTGTTTGACTGCATCAAGATGAAGTAGATTGAGGATATTTACAGAAACAACACAGAAACCTTGACTTTTTCCATGGTGAAAGCTTGGATTGCGATTCTTCTATGCAAAGCCCATACATCGCCTCGAAGACCAGGAAGACCCTGCGAGTAGAGAAGCTTAGCCAAAGGATTATGCCCAATCCGGTCAAACGACCTACCATTGGTCAGCGCCTCCCGGATCAGCTCCGGATCCGACGTGGCGACCACCGGCGTTGACCCGAACCAGTAGAGGAACGTCTTCCCGTACACGCTCGACCACGCGCTGTAGTGAGGAGCCATTCGGTGGACGCAGTCGTGTGGGCTGACGCCATCAGCGCCGTGGATTGGGATGGGCTTCGACTTCGCCGCCGCCGTCATGCGGCTGATCTCGGCGGAGTTTCCGGTGATGGGTCGGCGGAGAGGGCCTTCCACGCGCTGGTTCTTGAAGTGGGTCTGGATTTTCCAAGGGACCCATAGGGATTTGTGTACGAATCTAAAGAGAAGGAAGGATACTAAGAAGAGAGAGTGGAAGATAAAGAACATGCTTCTTGATTGCCAAAAAATGGAAACTTTGGATTGGTTGTATTGTACTGTGCAGGTAATGTATTCCATTCTTAATTTAATACTCTTTTTCCAACCAATTTTATGAAACATTTTCATATTTTCCATGATTTAGATTGAATTTTCCGACACAAATTAACGATTTAGTTAGTTTTTAATGTAAACTGCCTAACAGTAATTTGAGTAAAGACATATTTTCGCCATTCAAGCGGAAAATACCATAAAAAAATAGTACAGAGTCACTCTTTCTAACCTGTTTTTAAAATTTTAAACCAATTATAAAGTCTAAATCTTAAATTTCAAATTAAACCGAATATTAACCGGAATCATCTGCCTATATGATTTTTCCTAAACCCAATTAACCCCAATACAAAACAAACAAGACAAAAATCCGAACCGAATAATTTACCTGAAACTTTTATTTCCTAAACCAGAGTTTACATATTACAACATTTTCAAGCCAATCCCTAAAAAAAACAAAAGACAGAGGATGGAGGAAAAACAAAGTTGAAAACTTAACACAAGGATCTAACTCTCGCCGTCCACAACTTTGCTGTTAACAAACAGGCTCTCCCTTCTCTTCCCAAACCCGCTCGACTCGAGACCCGAGCCGCGGTACTTGAGCTCCTGAGCCATGGCTCTGTAGTTCTGATCCACCAGAGCTCGTGAGCTCAAGTCATTAGAGCCGCCTGAACGGTAAGAAACTGCAGCCGAGCCGTCACCAGGAGGGTACCGAGATGGAGAGACGTACCTTCTTCGTAGTTCCATTAGGTCATCACTCCTTCTAGAAGATTCTGCGAAGGAGTGGTCCATGGCTTGAGCCGCAGGGGAAGGAGAGGAGGAAGAGGCGAAAGGGTCGTCGGGTCCCCAAGAAGTGAGAGCTTCTTTCTTCTTGGCAAAGAAAAACCACGCCCCGAAGAGAAACAGTACGAAGAAAAACACCGGGCTGCTCCATAGCATCGTGTTGAATTCCCCTTTGAAAACCGGAAGTTTTGATCTGTATGTCGCGATGTATCCGTCTCCTAAGCTCATTACCACGAGCTTTTCCCGGTCACTCGCTATCAAAGGTGTCGCCTTTTTGCCTCTCTGGTCCGGTTTGAACGATGAATCGTGATGATTCAAGAACGTTGATCTTATCTCGTCTAAGCCCGCAGAGAAAAGAAGCCGGGGACTGCTGGTTCGAACGTATTGCTGGGTTGATACATTGTAGACGAAGACTTTTTCTTCGTTGATCATGAGCAGATAGCCTTTGATAGCTTGTAAAGCAACCGGCTCTGCCATTTGGAAGTTTCTCTTGGATCTCACCCGACATTTGAAGTTCATAATGTCGCCCAGAAGTAAAACGTGAATGATTTCTCCCTCGGATGTGAACCCGTATGCTTTAGACCGTTCTGTGGCATCGAAAACGTATGTTCTTGCAAGAGAATGGTTCAGACCGTCACATTTGGATTCTCTGATCTTCATGCTCCTTAAGTCCAGCGACCCGGCACCAGTCTCCGTCAGAAACAACAGCCTTTGCTTCAAGAAGACAAGCGGCCTGCTCGTGGGCATTGCTGACCCATAAACCGTCCCGTTTTCCGTGTAAACCGTGAGCTTCCCACCGAGATCCGAAGCCAATATATACCTAACCCGACCCACGTGATGAACTTCCAGGAGGGTCACGGACACATCGCCATCTTCCCCATCTCCCGTGCCAGAAAACTTACCAACATGCTCCATCGTAACCGAGTTCCAATCCTCCCCGTTCGACCCCTCGCGAATCCTATGCAACAAGATCTCACCTTTCTGATGGCCCGTGACCACGAAACTCTCGTTCTTATGCACTGACAGATACGAAACCATAGCCGTGATGGGTGAACTGCAGGTCGTGAAGAATTCAACCAAAACATCCCCATTCCTCAAGAACACATAAACCCTACCTCTTGAATCCCCAACTCCAAAGTACTTGCTTAAACCCTCGTGATCACGAAACGGCAAAACATTAACACAAGTCGCATCTGAATCCAATTTCACAGCCGAAGTGAACTGAAACCTCTCCGACCAGAATGGGCTGTACTTAGTTACGGATAATGTCTTAGTTTTCTCCCTGGTTCCACTCTTGTGACCTTCTTCTTCGTCATCATCGTTATCACTATCTTCTTCGATTTCATCACCAGATTTTCTCCGACCAATCTCACTCCTCTCCTTCGACGGCTTCATCGATGCCCCGATATCGCGTTCCTCACGGACACACTGCGAAATCTGAGTTCGAGACAACCTAGTATCCAATCTAGCAACTACTTCCGTAAGATTCCTAACCAGTTCCTCGAGTTTATGCAATAGATCACCTTGTCGGTCGGATTCGCTGCCGATTACAGCTTCATTTGGAGAAACATAATCGTTCTCTTGTGTAATCGGGACCGAACCAGAGGTTGCAAGAACCAGAGACCCATTTGAAGACAAAGGTAAAAGCAAACTGAAGGAGACGAAAAAAGAGCATAAGAAGAAGAAGAAGAACTTGCCATGTTGGTGATCCGCCATTGAAGGAGGCAAGAAGAGGGAAAAAGGGCCGTTTTGTATCTGAATCAGCGAGTAACCGCCATTTATGCAGATCAATACGAGATGGGTATTTGGATCTGGAACGAAGAAGATTTGTCCGGTCGGAATCTATCTGGGATTTTTGTTCCCTTTCGTGGATATTTCGGAAGTCAAGCAACGGTGAGGTCTGCGGGAAGAAAGAAGAAAAGCTTCGAATTTGACGTTCTTTGTCCGAAAAAATCTCTTATGTTACAGTAAAAGTTTTTTTGTGAGAAGGAGAAAATGAAATGATCTTAAAAAGGTTTGTTTTCTCTTTTAATGATATTTTTAGACTAAATAGGCCATGTGATAAAATGCAGAAATTTAGTCTCCTTAATTATATGTGGCTTATACTTAAATATGTGGGTCCACAATCTTTTATATGCTAACTTTAACATTTCCAAATAGTGAACACATTATAGTTAATTAGTTTCTATTCTTCTATTACATAATGTGTTTAGATAAATAAACAAAAAATTAAAATAAAGATAGCTGAAATATTCTCATATATTTTCTTATTCAGTCTCCGTATATAAACTTGTAGCTTAATTTTCAATAATGAATCAAGGGGCTAAGTTTCCGCCATGGAATTAAGGCCTGAAATTTCACAAAAGGGATTTTATATATATAAAACAAAATTTGATAGAGAGAATGTTATGCATGTAAAGTGAGAGGGGCATAAAACGCGGCGTTTTTGGAGGGGGAAAGAGAGACAAGATCCAACGAGTCTCCACTCCACATGCGAATTCTGGTGTCGCATTGGGACAAAACCCTTTGGGGCTTCTCTCACCGATTTCGGTCTAAATCGGCATTTGTCCCAACGAAACCTCGTTTCTTTACAAAACCTTGTCCCTTCCCCCTTGACACATCACGTCAACCCTTGCCCTCTCTCTCTGCCCATGATTATTTAAAATAAATATAAAAAAATAACAATATATTTTATAATTATAATTATTAATAAATTGCAAAAATACCTATCAAAATCTATTTTTTTTGCATTTACATATAATATATCTATTTTTAAAAATTTTAATCAAAATAAATTTAGATATCTCTACAGATTCAAAAATTGTAATTCTACAATTTTAAAATTTGGATTCGAATTCGGGTTTTAATATATATAACTCGTCATTCGGATTCGAATACTCTAAAAAAACCCGACCCGAGTTGTCAACTCATGCCAACCCCATTGATCATGACTTTGAAGATGTAGACACATTGCTCCTTGTTGAAATCTGCTTTTGGCATTCAAACTAAATCACTGGAATTCAAAGCACAACACAACCATAGTTATAACAGAGTATAAAAGGCACTGGAAGGGAGTTACTACTTACGGCAGTGGCTTACTGGCTTTAGCTTTGTTTCTTGTCCACTTTGAAAGCAGCGAATATAGACATAGACTCCGCATGGCTGCTGCTGCTGCTTACGCTCTGACGAGAAGTGAAGCAAGATTTCATGGAAGACCGCTTCAGAATCTCGTACAATGGAGTTCGTGAGCTTGTTTCGTCTTCTGTTCCTCGGGTTTGAGAGGTTTTTGACCTAATCTGTGACTGTGAGCAGTTGAATTTTGCCTGAACCCTTGTTGGTTGGCTCTTCTCTTGAATCTGCCGAGGAAAACAGCCAAAGTTTATACAAGGAAAAATGTCCATTGATGGGAATATACTGTTGGATCATATAGATGGTCTGAATGCAATTGCTTGCTGAAGCTTACTGTCTCTGATGATTTCTCTGGGGCTGAGCTTGAGCTCCGGCTGTTGCCGTCATCTCGTTCGAATATAAAGCCACGTACAATGCCCGACCCACGCTTGTGAGATCCTGCTGTTGGTAAGGAGCTCTTCAGACCTCGACTCAAGAACGATGACTGCAAAATTTTGGACATGAGGATCTTGGCAAGTCATTCTCATTATCTGACATTCTCAAATTCTAGTTAGTTTATTTGAGACAGGCTTACCTTGGATGGTGCTGCATTTCTGTTTATTCCCATTAGTAACTTGTCTGAGAATGCTGAAACGGAAATAAGAGAAATGATCATATGCGTCAGAAGCAATTAGATAGCATTGTGCATAAACCCGGCTAGCATTAACATAGAGAGACTGCATTTAAAATGGTTGGGAAGAAACTTAGATGAGCATCTTACATGAAGGTTTCACTTTTTTCCGGTTTTCAGGTATATTATTGACCTTCTTTATGCGGTAAAAGAGTTCCTTGGAGCCCTCATCTGTAGCAGGTGATGGAATCTTAGCCTTCAGCTCCTGTGCCAAAGAAAAAGAATCAAGAGTCAGACTTGAAAGAAACCCGAGAAGAAACATGCTTGAATCTTCATCAGAACGAGGCTGGCTGATCAAATTCTAAGAAAAGGAGCATAGTTATGAAGCAGGATCACCCACCATTTTGTTGGAGAAGCGGTGTTTCCTCTCCATCTCTTCCATTTCGTCGTCATCAGATACCACATAATCATCACTTTTGTCAGTGAATTCCAAAGGAATCATTTCCTTTATTTTCTTTATGATCATTCGAGTGGAATATGCTTGGCAAGAATCTTCTTCCCCATTGACATCATCGGATTCAGCCCCCTCCTCTTCATCATCAGCATCAGCATCATCTTCTTCTTCAAGTAACAATGTTTCATCCTGTGGTACACCACGTTTTAACTTCTGTAATAGCTTCTCTGTTCCTGCAGCATCTTGTTGCTCAAGCCACTTTTGATGCAGTTCATTCCGCCTTTCCTTATCAATAGCATCTTCTCTAAATTGACTCACGATCATATCCCTAAGATCATCATCTCCTTCATCCTCATCTTCCTCGTCATCCTTGAAACGAAGCAAGTCATTGTCACTGTCATCTTCCTCTTCTGCTTCCTCATCAATGAAGGCCCTAACAGGATCACCTTTTGGAGATGAAGAACAGGCTTCGGGATCAAGATTTTCCTTATCGTTTTCTTCTTCTTCTTCTTCACAAGAACTGCAAAGGAAGATACTAGTTAGAACAGTTGAAAGCACAGCATACTGAATCTGATGTTTGTTATGTTGAGACTAAGAGTCAACCCGTTATGTTGCTTCTAAAAAACTAAGAAAAAGGTTGGAAAACAGTCTTACTCGTCATGGACAGGAGATGAGTTGAGTCTGAGGTTCATGGCAAGTTCTGATGGTGCCATAACTTCCTCCAACGGACTGCTTGGTGTATTCTCTGGAAGCTCATCTCTCATGTCAGTCATTTGATAACGACCAGATGGATCCTGCAAACGAACATTAGAACAAGAACAGAGTTTCTTTACTTCATTCAGCATCCAATAGATCGTTACATTCTCGATATTACAACCAGGCAACTTGAACTGCTTGCTTAGACTCAGTATTAGTAAGCTAGGAAAAAAGGAGGCCCTATACATAGTTTGTAGGTAAGATTTTGGGTTTAAGTTCACTTTTTTTTTTCCGCGAACAGAAACATCAACAAAATGTTTGCACACTACTCTTACCACAATTGTGTCCTTCAGCCCCTTAAATCAAAATTCAAACAACATAGAGACAAACTCAGCTGTGTACTTTTGCAACGATCAAAACAACAGATCACATGACTTTGCTCACCTCAGGAGTAGGGTTGCTTTCAGCTTCATCATGTGAGGGGTAGTCTGAGTTTCCGAGTGAACCTGCATTAGATTTCTCCAAGGGCTTCTTTCTCTCCGGGGTTCTCTTGCTTTTCATTTTCAAACTTTTGCCATCACCCATCTCTTCAGCAATGACTTCCTCGTATTCAGCATCTACCATAACATCTCTTTCAAGACCATCACATGTTTCAATGGAACAAGATTCATTCCTTCTGAGAAACCTGCCGCCACACAAATGTCATTATGCAAGAACAGTTAGTTACTTAAACATCAGGTGGAGAACATTAGCCAGGACACAAATCTACTCACTTTCTCGAGATTTCCTGTTTTCTTTGTCGAATTTTCTCCAAGACGGAAGAAATGGGCTTTCGGACAAGAGGAACAGGTTGAAAGGTAGCATCTCTAGTTTCTACCAAGAACATCAAACACTAATCAGTTCAGAGCCCGAAAAACACCAGAGACAAGCTCACTTCCAATGAATTTCTTGCAAGACAAACGAACAAACACTGAATGAACTGAAACATCATACCTCGCAAAAGCCGCTGATTTTCTGCGCGAAGCTGATCAAGATATTCTCTTCTCTCCTGTGGAGCAACATTAAAGACCGCATTAACTCAAATTAAAGATTGAATTCGAACCAATTAAGCTGGACCCAGCCGGGCAATTATACCTTCTTGCTCATGTTCATGGAAGCGGAAGAAACTGGGAGCTCATCAAAGCCGATACTTTTCTTCTTCTTCTTCTTCTTATCCATATGAAGCCCATCTTCATCACCATCGTTCTCCGGAATGGGTCGTTTCTTTGAAGTTTCCTTTAACTCCCAATCCCTAATTTCCTCCCCTATTCCCAAATCACCATCTACATCTTCGTGTTCATCGCCATCGTTCCCATCCAAAATTGACCGTGTCTTTGAAGCTTCAATCATCTCCAAATTCCTAATTTCCTCTCCCGTTTTCAAATAACCAGCTCCATCGTCACCTTCCTCTCCCAATTCCTCAGCCATGGAATCGAAATCCCTAATTTCTTCTCCTATTTTCAAATCACGAGAACCATCCCCACCTTCCTCTCCCAATTCCTCAGCCATGGAATCGAAATCCCTAGTTTCCTCTCCTGTTTTCAGATCACGAGCTCCATCCTCGCCTTCCTCGCCCAATTCCTCCGCCATGGAATCAAAATCCCTAGTTTCTTCACCTGTTTTTAAATAATGACCTCCATCCTCACCTTCCTCGCCCAATTCCTCATCTATGGACTCAAAATCCAAAGCCTTCTTCGCGCCAACCCCATTGTCCCCCACACCCAGACCCTCAAAATCAGATCTCAGCTCGTCTTCACGCCCGGGTTCCAGATCAACCATCTGGGAATCTTCACCGCCTGGGTTTTCAGATTCAGGGCATATGTCGGAGATTGATGTAGCCTTCTTCAATCGCCTTAGCATCCTGTTGGGAACAGGAACAGATGATTCTCCGACAGGAGATAGCTGCCCGGAGTCTCCGTCGCTAAACATCTCCGAGTATGATTTTGCCGCCGACAACGATTCCTACGGGATTGGAGGGAAGGAACTGTGATGGGTTTGTTTGGAAGAAGTGAATTCAGTAGAAAAAGCGCGAACCTTTGGAGAGTCTAAGCGCCGAACTCTTTTGAAATTGGCGCCTCCATATTTTCCCCATTTGAGGGTTTGGGTAAATGACATTTCTTAAAAAAAAATAAAAAACGTTTGCAGTAATTTCAGAAAGGCCCCTGTAATATTATGTTATGTTCATGAAATCCACGCTGTAGGCCTTATCGTTATTGGGTCTTTATTAAGTGGGCCGAAACCAACGGCCCATCACGGAATGATTCGGGCAAAAACCCTAATTAGTGGATGGAAAACCTCTGCTCTATATAAACCCTAACAATCCTCTACATTCTCAGTTCACCGCCCAGTATTCGTCGACCCCCAATCCCTTCTCGGCCTAAATTCCTGGTGTGCTCATAGATTCATGCGCCGGCTTGTTGTTTTCTGCTACGAAGTTGGTTTATTCTAAGCTATTTTCTGATAATTTTAAAATTATGTTTTTGTGTTTTCGATTGTTTGTGATTGCATCTGTTTACCCACTCCTTGATTGAAGCCAGATTCACGATGCTAAAGGAGGTAAAACTGGTGCATAAATCGAGAAGGTTGCCTTACCAGCCCATTGCACGCTCTAATTTTTGCTTTGCTCTGGTGTCAATTGGATCTACCGATATGAAAATTTCTGGGATTTTTAATAATCATATCTTGATCTCTGGTTTATGATTTTGGGATTAGGGTTTGTGGCAAATGACGAGTCTATATTATCTTATCCTACACTCAGATGAACAGTGTTGACTACTTATCTTCGCTTATTATCTGATGCTGCACCCATTTCCTCTTCTTAGTTGAATAATCGACTGATTTTTCGGATTTTAAATCGGATTTTGCAAAACGGGTTTTGAAAATTTTGTTCCGTTCTTCTCCTGGATAGAGGTTTTGTGAATGGCAGGTGATGAAAACCATTCTTATGCTACACTCAGATGGTTCAGTGTTGACTACAAAACTTCGCTTATTATCTGATGCCATTTGCATGCTTCCTGTTTTATTTTTTCTATTTTTTTTTTTGTAAAAATCAATTTATTTTATTGTTCGGACAAATTCAATGATGAGATGTTTAGCAGACGGGCGGACTGAACTGATGCCGTGTTGAGTGTCTGCCATTTCATGCTCCATGAGCGTCTCTGAGTTTTCCCGATTTCGTCATGTACATGTATGTGTGTGGCTGATTCACATCTAGAATTTCGTTGTATTTACCAAATGGGCGGTGATGAAGTTGCTATAATTATGTCTGGACATATGAGACTTAATAGTCACTGATATGTTTTGATGCAATCTTCTGAGCTTTAATTTATCATCAATTCGAGATTTCAATGGTAATGATTCCAGAATCCCTTTGTTGAATAACATTAAATTAATAGAATTTGTAAGTTATCATGTTTCTTAGTAAATATCAGTGCAATACAATGATGTATTGCTAGGTGTTTCTTTTTTCCTAGGTTGGATTTCCCCCAGTGCCTCAACTGTCTGAATTCTTAAATTGGATAAATTGATAAATTTCAAGAAAGTTTGAATAAATAAGATTTATCGGTTTAGAAAATTAAATGGTAATATCTTCCCTCTTCTCATTCAGTTGTTGGACCATCAAGTTAATTTTTTTTATCATATTACAATAGAAGCTTAAATCTAATAGTAACAAAAATTATAATTCTAAAGTGTTAAGAAATTGGGACAATTGGAAAAAAAAAATATAAGTTTTGTGTATTTGGCAAATGAATATATAAACTTTATTTTGGTAACAAAATACATTAACTTTTAAATTTTTAGTATAAATTTAAAAAAAAAAATAGAATCATCAATATGTCATGTACAGTTATATATTAATATCATATCATTTGTTTAGTAAAACTATGTTATTAATTATGTTTAGGAAATTTATTATTAACCTTGTTTAGTGGTTTTTTTATGTTCAAAACGCAAATATATTATGTTTTGAATATCAAAAAATAAAATCACTAAGGTTAAAAATAAATTTATTAAATATAATTAATGATATGATTTTATTAAAAAATAATATGGTATTTATATATAACTGTACATAACGTGTTGATAATTTTGTTATTTTTTTCACGTTGTTAATATTTGTGGAAGTTTACGCTAAAAATATAAAAATTGATGTATTTTATTATCAAAATAAAAATTTATATATTTATTTGCTAAATATACAAAGTTAATGTTGAACTAGGAATTTTATGACTTTATAAGCCAATTGAAAGCTTTCAGTTCAATAGGTTAATGGATCTGCTGACGTGTCTTTTGGGATCTGAATTGTATACCCATTTATTCTATTATTATACCTAAACGTTGACGTGTACAATCGTGTGTGGACACATCGCACTAATGTCCCGATCTCACAAGAAAAGTTTTATGTTATGTGGTGGTGAAGCAGTGGTGCGGTGGTCCGCTTTGTATTGGGCCAGTCTTAAAAAATTACTATACCATAAAAAAAAGGTAGAAAAATATTAATTTGTGTTGTTGGAGATATTCATATAAAATTAATATTATATAAATTAATTTAACAGTTTTGGTAACGGCAAAATCAATTATCTAAAACGATTCATTTAGATTCGTTCATAGCTTTGTTGTCATCGCCTACACCAAATCGTCCAAGGTGGGTTGCTTTGCTTTTGGCTCGGTTTCATGTCTTTATCGTATTTATGAAAGGATTATTACATAAAAATATATGAATAAAAAATTGAAATAGAATAAAGGCAGACCATGCACTGTCACATGCACTACACGTGCACAAGCTCTTGGATGATCGTTTGGTGGCCAAATTACAATATTATTATCAGGATCCGTCAAAATGTATCTGTATGAATATAATTTATATTGGATTCAGGTTTAAGTTGCTATTTTTAAAATTATTCTATAATTTTCTAATTATATTTTTATTTTTTACACGTCTTTATAAAATAGTAGTTTCCTCATCTAACTTGGGGAGATATTTTTGCCGACAGAACACGCATCGTGGCAAAGCCCAAAATGACAGCGTACGGGTCACGGGAATAACCATAAATACCTTTTTGACCCTTTTTTTGTAATTTAATTTGGCGTGATTTCATTTTTATTATTTCTGACCTTGAAAGAAATATTATATTTTTTTTTCTGAAAAAAGAAGTAATATTTTTCTTCCTACTCCATTACCATTTTTTTCTAGTCTTGATCCGTCAAAAGACAACTATCCAAGGCCCCTTTCTCTCCCTCCTGCCCGCTTGGACTACTGGGTACGTTCATCCTCTCTCTGCTTTTGCGATGAACATTGCTTGTATCCCACTAAATTCAGACATGGGTCTTTGTGCTTCTTACCAAATTCTGTGGGTTTTAGTTTTTGGATTCTGGGTTTTCTATGCTGTTTATTCTCGCCATAAAGTAAGCTTCGGTGATCTTACACAAAGATGGGTTTTTTTTTTGTGTTTTGCTAATTAGGAGTAGAGGAGGAACAGTGATCGCAAAATTGTTCCACCTTGGGTTAGATGTTTGGATCATGAGTGGTTTGAACTCACAAATTGGGGGAATTGCAAAAAAAAAAAAAAAAACAGACATTTTCGAAACACAAGTTGAGCTAATCAGTGGAAGTCTTTGCATTTGTCTGTATCAGACATTTTCGAGCAAGGATTTGATGTTCCGCTCCTGAGAATTGTCTTCCGAATTCAGCAGATAGTGACACGAACAGCGTATTTTGATCGTATCTGGTTTGCTTGTTTCGTCGAATTTCGGTGTTTAAGGCTTCTAAAAAGGTGTAAACTTGATATGCTAAAGAACCTGAGTTCCCTTAATCTTGAACCGACCTCGGCCGTGCAAATGTTGTATTCACATCTGGTCTTTCCTGCTATTTTTTCGGGTTTCATTCTTGAAACTCCGAATTTGAATGCTTTTGGTTTTATAGCTTGTTATCTATGGATTCTTTCATTGATGTGTTTCTTGTAGGTTATATATTTTGACTCTGGATCTCGGTAGCATCCACAATGTTTCGTCGCAAGAATTCAGCTCATCCCGAACAAGACAACATCGATTCAGCTGTCACAGACTCGAAGGTAAGAAGAAGTTCCTGGAACTTACTGTTCTATCTTTGCTCGTACTTGTGCTTGTGACGAGGTACTTGGGTTGTCTGTCGAAGGTAACTCTTATGATTTTTATGAACACAGATCAAAGAGCTTAAGGCTCTCATAGGACCATTATCGGGGAGAACCTCGGTATTCTGTACAGATGCATGCCTGAAGAGATATCTGGAAGCTAGGAATTGGAATGTAGGCAAAGCCAAGAAGATGCTTGAAGAAACGCTAAAATGGAGATCAGCCTTTAAACCCGAGGAAATCAGATGGGTAAGTTCTCGTTTGGTTTAAAAAAATTGAAACTTTATGATGTCGAAACTCCAATCTGAGGGTTGTCTTTCGTCAGGATGAAGTTGCAGACGAAGGGGAGACTGGAAAAGTTTACAGAGCAGGCTTCCATGATAGGCATGGAAGGACGGTTCTCATACTAAGACCGGCTTTACAGGTCCTAAGTCTTTATTTCCTGTTTTGAATTCCTTCAGTGGATTGGCTTCAAAGGTTCACAATAACCTTTCCTTTTTCACGAAAATGCTGCAGAACACAAAATCATTAGACAACCAGATGAAACATTTGGTCTATCTCATCGAGAATGCTATTCTGAATCTCCCCGAGGATCAAGAACAGATGTCTTGGCTCATAGACTTCACCGGATGGACATTAAGCACCAACGTGCCTATTAAATCTGCCCGAGAAACCATCAATATTCTGCAAAACCACTACCCAGAGAGGCTGGCAATAGCTTTCCTCTACAATCCCCCGAGGATCTTCGAGGCATTCTGGAAGGTTAGACAAACCCACTTCTCCATTTACAACCTCTCATCTCTTGTTGCCTAAAGATCTCTGCTTTTGCTGCATCCACTCATTTCAAGTGTTTGGGCATGAGTATCAAAATATTTTGTTGTTGCATATCTATTTTGTCTGAAATGAGTGCATCTCTCTCTACTCATCATGAATTCCATGGCATGCATGAGTAATGTATCTATATGTATTGCGGATGTGAACTTCTTATCAATATAAATACTTGTGAAATGGTCATATTGTTCTCCGTGAGTCTGTAAACTAGGTTAAACCCATGCCATTTTGTACAGTAACGATTTTTTTCTCGGGTGGTTTTGCAGATTGTGAAGTTTTTGCTCGATGCAAAGACATTCCAAAAGGTGAAGTTTGTGTACCCGAAGAACCAGGAGAGCGTGGAGCTGATGAGCACATACTTCGACGAGGTCAATCTCCCAACTGAGTTCGGGGGGGAAGCCATCTTACAGTACAACCATCAAGAGTTCTCCAAGCAAATGGCTCAAGACGACGTAAAAGCCGCAAACTTTTGGGGATTTGAACCAGAATCAGTCTAAGCCTAACCCGACTGGTTCGAAATAAGTCATGAGCTCTCTGGCTCAGCCAGGTATTATTATCATAGCAGCTAAATTATACTCTGTTAGTTAAACAGATGCTGTGGCATTGTTCTCTGTCGGAGAGCAGACAGCTAGATATCAGTTGGATTAAACAAGATATTGGATTTTACTCGGTGTCGTCGAGAATCTCGAGATCGAGAGTATCAATGTATGACGATTTGAGCTCATATATATAACTAGTCAGATTCTGAAAGTTGTAGCCTAAAGACAGTGAATCCAAGACCAGAGACCAGAGAGATACAGGACATGGAACAGGTTCTGTGTCAATATATAGGAAACCCACTCAAGCCTTACTTACATCAACAGAAACAAGATTTGTTCTTCTCAAGTCTTATTCACTTCAAACCCAAGAACAAGAGGGGAAAAAAAGGGGAATTCTCTCAAAATTTTGAGGTAAGAAAGAAGAAAGAACCAGGAAGGAACACCACTTGCACACTATTATTAGCTAACTAGCTACAGAAAGGGAGTAGTTAAGAGGTACCAAAGCAATTGTTAAAACTAGAGAAGGCTCCTTCTGAAGTTTCTTGTGGTTGAGTGATAGGTACGGACAAGTAAGCCAACCCCAATCCCAAGGCCAACACAGATACCAAGTCCAATTCCAACACCAACCCTTACACCAGCATTGAACCATGACATCTCCCCATTTTCACCATCCATATACTCTGTTGTTCTCCAGTACATGTTGCTGTATTCTTCATCATATTCTTCCTTGTAGTTTGCATAATCTGTAGCCTGCACAAATGCATAATCTCTGTCACATACCTCACATGATTACTTTTATAAAGAAACACCATCATATCTTGTCAGCCCACTTCAACATTTGAATGGTTTATCTTCCTAAAAGAACCAACAATCATGTCTCAGGATGAGAAGGAAACTCATCAACAATCAGAACAGACCCCAGACTACATCAAATCTACTGTCAGCTGTTTAGTAATCCATGCTTTGGATGCAGTATAATGGCATAAAGCATATTAGGGAATCAAAAGATTCATAATGTTTACTTATGGTTGCTAGTTCTGTTTTTCGGTTAAGTTTACCTGTAAATCAAGCTCATACTTGGTGCCTTTCTGGTGATCAGACGTTTCACACTCTGGAATAGAATCTAAGGCAATCCTCCTGTTTTGCTTCTTTCTGAAACCAATCTGCAGAGTCTTAGTTAAGATGATCGGTGTTCCTGAGAAGCAACCAGTGACATAAACCTCGAAAACAGGTAATGCCGATGATAAATCCGGACTAACAGTGTGATTCTCCTTCAAGAAACCAGACCCTGCACTGATCTCAGCTTCGCAGTTCATGTTCCATTTGTTCTTTGATTCCACTGTGAAACCATTCTTATCAGACATCTCAAGTGTTCCACACAAGATCATGTCTTTTTTGTCATAAACCTCGAATTTTACGCTACCCGTTAACCTGATGTTATCTGTGCTGACAAACGTAGCTTCCGATCTCCTGTCGAGTCGATCCCTCCTGAGTTGAGTAGACACTCCCTCTGAGTAAATGCCCATTCTAACACCATTAATCTCGACAAGAGTGTCTGGTTCCAAAGGAATATGATTGATGGTGAGGAGCTCGGGTGTCGAATCATCCACCTTGATGTTACCGATCCTAACATAGAACACTCTCAGGTCGAACCAAGGTGATGATAATCTGGACCCATGTTGGTTACAAGAATTATATCTCACGACATGAAACCCTTCACCATTGCTGTTACGTGTCTCACATGGCTCCTCCATGATCCAAGAGATAGCCTTTTATATCGAAGTTTATCTATTCTCAGTCGAATCTAATCGAAATACTCGCATACATGCTCCAACACAGCTGCAGGACATGTCCTGCTGCAGAAAATTCCACAAGAGAAAAGTGTTCATTAGAGAATATCATGAGAATAGAAAGGGGGAAAAGGAAAAATCCTTGTTCGAGAAGAACAGAGAAACAAAAACAACAACATAGTTTTGAGGAACAGAAAACATTTTTCTATGACAAAGCTACAACGGAAAAAAGAGGAATACCTCTATCCAATATCACGATTCTCAAGTACTGCTGTAATAACACAACAGATGGGAAAATTCTATCGAAAATGGAAGTTTTTGGATTGAAGATTGCCCAGATTCAGACCTGTTGACTCTCACAAACTGAGGGATTCTTCAAGAAATAAACAAAAAAAGGGTCTAGTTTCTGCAGGAAAAACGAATCTCAGGTGAAAAGTTTGCAGCTTTTTCAGCAAGAAACTCGATATAAGATTGTGAAAGACACAAACCCAGATGGAAAACTCTGTTATTTTGTTGAAAATCTTTGAACTTGATAACCTCGGATCGGAATATCCGCTGAGAAGCAAAAAAAAAGGAAGGATGAAATACAGAAAAAGAAACTCACCGAGACGATGCTCCATCCACAAACCCCAAAACCCAGTAATTTTCCCGAGTAATGCACAATATTCAGATTCCTGTCAGCGTCAAAAACATTGAAAAGATAAAAGATTTGATTGAAGGGCAAATTTTTATGGCCAAGTAGGATTTCACAGATCATCCAAGATCACAGCTTTCCATCAATTGTGAAACCAGCGCGTGGCCGAAAATAGCGACGGACCCAGTTGCCACTTCCCGCAAAAAAAAATGTGCCCCTTTCAGGGAAAAAAAACATTAAATTTCACAGATGAAAACAAAATTGGGTTTTGTCTTTCTATTACAAACATTTAAATTCTGTAATGGCGAAAAAGCTTCGGTTAAGATAAGGGGAAATTTTTTTCCTGAAAAACAGTGATGGGAACACTGTGTATTTGTTCATGTGACCGATGAGAGAACAGAGAAGATGGGCTCTTCTGAAAAGGCGATCACGTGATCTTATCCTTTTAGGACCAAAACCATTTCGCTGTTTACGAGACACGAACGCTGCGGCGTTCTTGGTTTGGAAAACGACGTACATGTTTTCAGTGATTAGTGAAGACGGTGAATACAACTCTCATATATGAGTGGGGCCCGTCGGGCCGCTCTGAATTTCGACCGCTCACTTTTGGTCCCAACAAACAAACGTCGTGCCGTTTTTACTTGTCTACGTAGTATATTATATGGTGTCACGAGATACAACAAATGGATTTGACTACCCTTGCTTAATTATTTTCATGTCTTTGTCTAATCCATCCATTTAATGCGAGGATTCCTAATTTATTGTCTCTCTATATAATGAAAACTTTCAATTTTCAATATTTTGATAGATAAGAAAAAAAAAAGGGGTTTCGAACGAGACTAAAAAACTTGATTTTGAAGAAGAGTAAAAGAAAGAAGTGATATTTTATATGTTAAATTGACGTGTTTTTTGAATATATTTTTCGATTATCATTAATTCTGTTGACTGAAAAAATTATTTATAAGTTAATATATTAAATTACTCTTTTGAAGAAAAAAAAAGATTATATATATATTTTTATAGGACATAAAATTGGAACAAAAAAAATACTTGAGAGTGAAGAAAGAAATGGCCCATTGGCCACCAACGCTCCTCTTATGGTTTTTGGTATTTATGTTACAAGGCAGATATTTCTAATGGATTTTTGGCTTGTTATCTTAATATGGTTCCATAATGTGTTTTTTCTATTACTAGAAAAATATAATTTAGGATTTCAATATCTTTTAGATAAAATTCTATATTTCTACATAAAAACTCGTTAAAAATGTTAACATGATATAAATAGAGGTATTGTAATTTTTTATATTTAAAAAATGTGAAAATACCTTAAAACTATATCTATTTTGAAAAAAAAAGTGCATATGTAAAGCCATAACTAGATTTATATTACTTTTTAACCGCGATAATATATATATATATATATATTTTTATCCAAGACATAAAGCTTCCTGTGCTACCTGGTTTATTTATTTATTTGATTTTACGGATATATATATTTTATTCTCCTACACATAAAATTAAAATATCTCCCTCTCGACATAAAGATAAACTATGGATAAGAAGAAAGGAAGGTAACACAAACGGGCATTCCAAGAATCTAAACCTTGTAGATTATAAATGGTAAAAAAAAAAAAAGGTTACGAAAAAATAAAAAAAAAATCTTGTCCTTGTGGATTATATGCATCATTTTAGTATATTATCATATAGAGCCGTAACTCTCTTTGTTGTTCATCGCACGAACACAGAGAAAGAAATACAGTAGAAATATATACATACACATATATATATATATATAATATATGGGGAAGATCAGGAGAACTCAAAGAACAAAGGAAGTGCCGGAAGCTTCTTCGTCGTCTCCTTCAGCATCGAACCAAACCGGAAGGCGAAGAGGAAGGCCTCGGAAGAATCTCGAGAGCCATGAAAGCGGCGGAGAAGAGAAGAATGAAGAATCAGAACAAGATTACGACGAAGAATGTGGAGAAGAAGAGGGGGAGGTCAAGAAGAAGATGAAGAAGAAGAAGAAGAAGAAAGTCGGAGTTGTTGAGGAGGGACAAAACAGTAAATTGGAGGAGGAGGAAGAGAGGGAGGAGGAGGAGAAGCCGGCGCCGGAAAAGTCGCCGGAGATTCCGAGGAGACGAACGAGGAGGAAGAGCACGCCGGTGAAGAGCTGGTAAAATCGTCATCGTTGTTGTTATTATTATTAGGACAATAACTAATTTTAATTTAATCACTTTAGATTAAGAACTGATTTCGGTGCTTTAGATTTTTCATCAAGATCGTAGAACAATTAAAAATCATATTCAAATTAATCTGTTGTATTTTCTTTATTTTTCGTCAGACCCATGAATCCAATAATCAAATGGGTTTTAAAAAACCCAATTAGTTATCGTTTTTCCAAAACCAAATTAACCAACTTGATCCTAATTAACCTCTAATTTTTTGTATTGCTCCGTTAATCTATTATTTGTTATTATATTTAATGGTTCTGTCCCTCTCGAGGTATGAATTGTGATTCACACGAATAGATAAGTTGGGGAGTAGTGGGTGTTCGTAAAGAACAAGCTGTCACCTATTACAAAGTGTATCCATAGGACATTATCAAGTCGATAATTATTATTATTATTATTATTATTTTAAAGGCTATCTATAATTATTATGAGATGCCATTCATGATTGCTTCCAATAAACGAAAAAACTATATATTATCTCACAGGGAAAAAAACGACGTAGTTTTAACTTTACCGAAAGAAATTATTTACCTTTTAGTTCCTTGGGTTTGAAAGATGGAAAATTGAATTGAGTGAATATTTTTTTTAGGAAACGTTTATTTTCATTCCCATTTTATTATTTTATGTGCGTTCTCTATTATTATAAACAAGCTCATCCGACTCCCAAATTTATTATAAACTGTCCAAAACAATTTTGATACTTCGTAAAATGGTTCTGACATTTATATATATATATATATATATATATGTGTGTGTGTGTGTGTTTATTTTTGTGATGTAAAAATTCGATGGTGTGGACAATTTTTTTAAACGACCGAAATAGAATAGTTGTAAATTGACTCTTATAATTATTATTTCGGTGTTTCACGAAGGCCGTCGAGACAAAAAAAGATGGTCAATGTGGTTAACACGGATTGATATAAAAACGAGTTCATAAATTTAGAATTTTTATAGAAAATAATGATAAATTTATATATTTTATTGAAAGTTTATAAAGTTAAAACCATAAAAGTTTTTCTTTTTATTTTTCATGTTTAAAGTCTCTTCCAACAATAAAAATCAAATTTTGTTGCTTTTTTGGAACAATGTTTGGTTACTATTTTTCGTGATGGCTCTTACACGGTTGAAATACAAATCGGAGACGTACATGCATAATACTATCTAATTCATTTTAAGTCATTTCATGTAGATAAAGAAATTATTTAATTTTGAATTTCCAAGTGAAAAATTGTTTCCAATTTCATCACGTGACATAAATCTTGAAAGAGACGAGATATGCAAAAAAAAAAAAAAGAAGGTCAGATATATAAAATTGTTGTTGTTGGTTAAAATAGATGATCCAATTTTTAGTATAATGTTTCATATTGAAATTTTAAATTAAATTAGAAATTTTCAGTAAATAAATGTAATATTTTCTATAATTTTTTAAATCTCATAAAACTTATAAAATTCGACCTCAATTGTTATGCCATGAATTTCTTTTCCCCAAAATTTCCGTATACGATAATTTCCCCTCAGCGACATATAAACCTCAAAATTTGTGTCATTCACGGGGACGTATCATCACAGTCGGTGCATTCTATCAACTTCTCTCTCCTCCCGCCACGTGGCACATAGCTTCTCCGCGATCTCTTCCTCGTCACCACCTCCATCTCCTCTTTTTCCCTCTCTCGTGTTAGAGAAAAAATTTCCGAATCAAATGCGTCACCTGAGAGAATAAAATTCCGGTGACTTTTCCGGTAAATGTCTCTGTCGCTCGCTTTGAATAATCCCTCTCCGGCCACCGCATTCCCTCGTTGCTCCGCCGCAGAATCTTATCCTTTACCTGTTATTCTTCTTCTCTATCAGGAATCCCATTCGTCTCCTCAATGCCTATATAATAATCAATTCTCCGCCATGCGTATCTCCAAACGTCCTCTCACTCTCCCACTTTCTCTCTGCTTCTCCATCTTCTCCTCTGGATTCGGCTTCGGTTTCCGTCGCTCCCACTTTCCCGGAAAATCTCCCTCCCGAAGAGAGTGCCTCCACACCACAGGTTAGTTGTTTTGTTTGTGCTTGCTCTGATTTCTCCCTTTTCTCAGACATGCGTTTTGTGTTTTTTCATTCGAAAATTTTGAATCTGTAAACCGTTCATTTGGGTCAAGTCTACTTGCATTCGTAGTTGAGTGATGATAAGCGTCGCAAGCAGCAGAGTATCGCTGTTTGTCACTCGAATTTGTGCTCCTACTTGCGGTTGCTGGGATTTTCCTAGCATAGATAGAACTTTGTAGGAATGTAATTTTCGTATATCGATCTTTTTTCTTTCTTGGGGCGATTTCAGTGACAGCTTCTTTGAAGTTGAGATTGTGTTTTCTGCTGTTGGTATCGTCAGAAAGGACCCGTTTCTGCAGAATATTTCGGGAAATTAAGAGTATTCTCAGTGTTTCATTGACATGGGGACGAAGCTGTGGTACTAATCGGTAGTTGGCTTGAATCTAGAGGGTAACGTTTTTAATGGAAAAAATTGCAATTTCTAGGTTTTTCCTGGAGTTCATCTTGGAAGAATCTTAGGATCGGGACTTAGCTTCTTGCAGGCTTTCATCTTTTGAATAATACAAAGGTAAGAGGCCAGAGTTCTGTTGATACTAGGGACTTGTACTTGGTGCTTTCTGCTGTCAAATGATTATGTTGATCCATGAAGCTTAGTTTTGGAGGCTATGTTGACTAATATCTTGGACTGCATTTATCCCATGTTTTACACATGGGAAATAGTCATCTTCTTGATTGACCACTTGTCTATTCAAGTACCATTTGGAGTCCAAACTAGATATTTTTTTAGAGACTCCGTAAAACTGAGTATACTGATTGACTATCTGTTTTTGTGAGTGTTTCTGTAGATGGAGTTTTCGTCATTCTGATGATGTTTCTTTCTTGTTGATGAACTATCAGGGATAAGCCAGCTTCATCCTAAGAATTTGATGGAAGAACAACGATCTGGTGCTTTTGGTGACAAGGTTTTGCATTTTCACAATGTGGGTTCCAGGGATGGATGTGAGACCCCTGACTTGTGGTCAACCAAGGAGGGAGGAAAGAAAATTGATTCAAGGAAACAAATCTTTTGCAACAGACCGTTGAATATGAGAAATATCGTTGCTGTTGGCTTTGATATGGACTACACTCTTGCACAGTACAGGCCTGAAACCTTTGAGACCCTTGCTTATGAAGGAACTATCCGAAAGTTGGTATATGATTTGGGGTATCCAAGTGAGGTCAGTGCATTGGTTTCCGATTCAACGATCCCTTTATGCATGATAAGCAGCTTTTTTGTTTTTGTACTCAGGGAGAAACTTAGGTGGATAGCCACTTGCTCACAATATTTTTATCTTTTTAGCTGCTGGAGTGGACATTTGATTGGAAATACATGGTTAGAGGCTTGGTTCTAGATAAAAAGAGAGGGAACATCTTAAAGGTAGAGACTTTCTTATTTTTTAACTTTGATAATGAATGCATGTATCCGTCGTTCACCTAAATGGTTTACTATCATACAGATGGACCGCCATAAGTATGTGAAAGTGGCTTATCATGGGTTTAAGGAGCTGTCTAAAGAAGACAAAGTTGGCATATATGGCAGCACCCTAATCCGAGACTCGTTCGATGAGCCGGACTATGCCTTGATAGATACACTTTTTTCATTGGCGGAGGCTTATTTATTTGCACAACTTGTTGATTTTAAGGACAATAACCCAGGAAAAATTCCTGAGGGTGTTGAGTAAGATAGTTTCTAACATTCATCACCGTATTTATATGATTTTGTTGGCTAATAATAATTACTGGTATTGAGATTTTCCTTTTCAGATATATCTCATTTTCTATGATTTTCTTGTTAGTTATGCTCGTGTGTATAAAGATGTCCGGGCAGCTGTTGACTTGTGCCACCGCGATGGAACTTTAAAGCAGATGGTGGCAAAAGATCCTAAGAGGTATGGATAATGTATGGAATCCATCTTTTTTTTTTTGTTTATGCACTCGTTGGGATTAAGGCGATGCTGTTGTATGAGCTTGTTGTTGCCGGCAAGTTGGATAGGATTCAGCTTTGTCATTTCCATTCTATCAGAACATTTTATCCTTTCTCCTTTTTTAATTTCACTTTCTCTCGATATTTATCAGGTATATCAATGAGGATACCTCAGTTGTACCCCTGCTCAAAATGATTAGAGATTCTGGTCGTTCGACTTTCTTGGTGACGAATAGGTATTGCTATCCACAAACTCTTCCTCGCTGTATAGTGCTCCTAGAGAAAATGGGGGAAAATATTTCTTTTATAGTATGCTTTTAAATCTATTCAGTCCTATTTAATATGGAAGTGAGGTTGCTAATATAATTTGATCAACCTCTAACCATTGCAACTTGTGCTCTTGTTCTTCTCTTCTAATATAAAGGTGAAGGGGGGAACACTGCAAATAACATTTGTGAACGATCTGTTCAATGACTAGTGTTCTGTTCCTGTTAAAGGATGAAATTTCCATTACCATTGTTGCAGTTTGTGGGATTACACAAACGTTGTGATGAATTTCCTTTGTGGAGGCCGCACAATACATGGTCCACATGCTTGCAACTTTGATTGGCTCCAGTACTTTGATGTTGTCATCACTGGCAGGTCTAGTCCTTTTACTTTAATTTTTCGTTGTTATTCAATTAGATGTGATTGGAATTTCATTAAATGACTCTGTGCTAATTGTTATCGATCTTTGGATTTATCCCCTGAAATACTGGTGTTTCATTGTATTTGCTTTCTTATTTAACTTCTGAAATTGGATTTTGTAGTGCAAAACCTGGATTTTTCCATGAAGAGAGTCGTACAAACCTTTTTGAGGTGGAACCCGAATCTGGAATGCTTCTTAATACCGACCATGGAACTCCTGTGCCTCAGGTTTTGCTCATGACAAACGTTTGCATGCTTCTACTCATCCAAATGGCCCCTATACTAGTCTTTATAATTCTTTAAATTTGTTGGAAAGGTGGGAGAAATTTCACCAAGTTTGTTGCTGAAAAGTAGAGATAAAGGTTGTCGAGTTTTTCAAGGTGGAAACGTTGGACATCTTCACAACTTGCTTTCAATCGAGTCAAGTTCACAGGTACTACTGCACTATATGGCTCAAAGAGAGAGTAGATTATTCTTACTGTTTCATGTTTCTGAATATGCTTTAACAGGTTCTTTATGTTGGTGATCACATATATGGTGATATTTTGCGCAGCAAAAAAGTTCTTGGTAAGGTTTACTCTCCTTGTTATACATTCCGTAAGTGTCTACTGATATGAGAAATCGATTGGTTCTTGATATGCGAAGAACTTGAACTGATATTTTTGTTCATGGGCATTTTTATTAGTCTATGCTTGGACTACAACATTGATGATTTTAACATTAACATCTTGATGACTTTAACATTAACAACTTTAAATACGCTATAGTTATTATTGTTGCGTTTAATATATTTTTTTGGGTGAAGTTATTTATGAAACGTTGTCATGTTATTATAAAGCTGGTAAACATGTATTTCTACCACCAGCTAATTGTGACTCGACTTTCTTGTTGTTTTTTAGGATGGAGAACTATGCTCGTTGTTCCGGAACTAGAGAAAGAAGTTGAACTTCTCTGGGAATTGAGGGGCATGCGTAAGGTAAATAACTCGTCTTACAAGTTTACATGTCATATTATTCTGAGTATCTATTACTCACGAAAACACCGAATTCTCTTGTTTGGATTTGTTGTCATGGTGCAACATGACATGTTGAAAATCGTTTAAAGTATACATGGATCCGATGTGTGTGTATTAGACTGGACGATATTTTTCTCATCTTGGTGAAAGATTAAACAAAATTTCTCAGTCTGTACTCTTGGATGTAGGATCGATCTCAGATCGTTCTTGAGTAGTTTTTCTTTGTTTTCTCTCATGGTAATTCTCTTTTGCTTGCAGCAACTTCTTCTGATGAGGAATGAGCGTGATTCAATCGAGGACAAAATTAATCACTTAAATTGGTCCGTCAAGTGAGTTTTCTTTAAAACGTCCTACAATTTCCGACTTCCTCGCTAAAAAGCTGTGTTACAATATCAGATACTACGCCATATTTTCATTACGATTCAATATTTCCGTAAGTTGTGCAAATGCATGAAGCCTTTAAGAATGTTTTAACCCGTTTAACGATGTTGGTCTCGGGTTCTCAGCCATGCTATATGACGTATTTATAGGATTTGGTTTCATAATTTTAGCATTCAAATCGTTCAGGTTCGAGGATCTTGACGACAAACTCAAGCAGAAAATGGTTTCAACGCTCGAGGAACTTGATGTAAGCCCATTTTGGAAGATCTACTAAATTCCCCCGACCCTCCATGAACACATGGTCACAGTGGTTCCGGGCTAAGTCCCTAACACGTTTTTTCTTTCGAAATTCACAGTCTCAAAGGGATCAAATACGACTGAATCATCAAGAAACTCAAAGGGAATGCCACCAAAAGGTACAACCAGTCTCATTCCTCTACTTTGTTTTAACTGCGAAAAATGATAATCTCCAGTCGTGTGTTTTTCTGAAAAACTTTTTCAATTGGAACCTCAGTTCCACAAGGTCTGGGGGCAGCTGATGAAAACCGGGTATCAGAGTTCCCGATTCGCTCACCAGGTAAAACGCTATCACCAAACGCCTGTTCGTGGTTCGCTTTTGCGTTTGCGGTCACTTAAACTAAACGCTTTTTTCTTTTGTGGTGTCAGGTGGAGAGATTCGCGTGCCTTTACACAAGTCAAGTGTCCAACTTAATGTTGTATTCCCCGGACAAGTATTACCGACCCAATGAAGACTTCATGCCCCATGATGAGTTCCACGGCCTTCCCTTGTACTAATACCCGACACGCCCAAGCCCGCCCCGGCCCGGTTAGTGTACGGTTCTCTTGCTATTGAGTTTCCGTCACATGTGCAATATGACTGGCGCTTAATCTGGTCAAAATGTAATAATTTCACTCTCATATTGTGACATGACATCTCTTTGTCGGTCCACGTGATTCACGTGATTGTGTTTCCTTTTAAAAGTCTTTAATTGATTGAACTCTTTTTTTTTTTTTTTGTTGAAGATGCAATTTGATGTAGAGGGCATGTTTTGGAGATTGTATAATGGAATTTTGTCAGTGGCATTAGTAGAAAACCTAGGTTTGGTATGGTCATATTCCAATTCCACCCGTGTGTGTTGGTACGTTTTGAGCATTGACATTGCCAATTTGAAAATAAGAAAATGATTTCGTCCTTGATATATTTTGTTTTATTATATTTTAATAAACGTGTCTCAAATCCTATGTTAGGTTTATAATCCAAGTATGTATATATATATGTATATATAGGATCAACATTTCAAATCATAGAGTGGAAAATAGTTTGATTTTGAAAACTGATAAAACTGATTTGATGGATGAATGGCCTTCTGTTTCTCTTTAGCTTGAGCATTTTCATCTATTTTTATATCGAATTGATATTTTATAGAATTTTGGGAAAAAAGTATTTAAAAATTACGGATGTATAAAAAGAAGTCACAAATAATTGAAACAATACAACCTCATTATTGGGAATTTGATCATTGGATATTTGTGTGGTGGATCAGTTCGGATTCGATGAGATGAAATATTCAATTTTTTTTTAATTCGGTTTAAGATGATTTTCGAATTGGAGTTTTGGGATTTTGACAATTGGACGCATCATACACCAAATATAAATTAAAATAGTACAAGTATTTTCATTATTTTTTAAAAAATATTATTTAACTGCAAAGAATTTTTCTGTGTGTATCTTCTAACTAAAGTTCCTACAAAAAGGGATTAAAAATAAATTATATTGAGACACAAAAAGGGATTAGTTAGAATCTAGAGTAGAATTCCCAATGGGCAAAGTCTAATAAGAAACAGAGATACAAAACAATATGAGAATCCCATTGTACTTTTGCAGATTGTCATTGTTTCATTATCTCCTTACTGTTTGATTAGTCCAAAGTTTTATGGATCAAATTATTCTTTTCAAATATAAAATATTTGCATAATTGAATGATGTAATTATGTTAGCATTTTATCATTTTTTTTTCTTTTATAAAACTAATTATTTTGGTTTAAAAAATGAAATATGAAAGTATTTTCAAATGTTAGAATACAAAACAACTTTAGCTTATTGAAATCAAACCTAATAGCAAGGTGGAAGAATTATAACTACAATTACATTATAATCGAAAGTTTGGGAAAATAATAATTATTTTATTTTTTCTTATGAATATATTACTTGACTAATTTTCTCCCTTTTTTTTCTTTCCCCAATCCAACCTTCCACCCATCTATATAACCATTTAATTAGAGTTTTCTTTCTTTTTTCAATTTTAAATTTGACGTATCATTTCATTTAGAAATTAAATATATTTCAAATTCAAATTTCAATTGGAATTATGCATGACTATACATACACTTGATTAGAATAACAAAATCGTTTAGGCTGAAAACTTGCAAGGTGTTCAAATATAATAAGAATAAATAAATAATACACAGAAAACTAGGAAAACAGTTTAAGAAATACAACAAAATTAAAGAATCATTTTGGGAAATATAAACACCGACTAAATAAAATAATAATAATAATTTAAATGCTATTAAATGACTACATTTATTACAAGCTTTAAGGAAGAATGATTAAATGAAACATAGTTTGGTTTTAGTTATGAAAATATTTATTACAAGCTTTAAGGAGGAAGGATTACCGCAATTATTATTGTAATTATTTTATAATAAGGAAGATGATTAGCCCAATTATTTGGTCTGTACCTGCAATTTCTGACCTGTTGATTTTCTGTTCTTTTCTAAGGTTATTTTTATATTGGCTGGATGATTGATCGTTTACGTTTTTTTTCCTTATATCATTTACCTCAACTTGGTATTAAATTAACAAATATTTTCATTCTTGGGGTTTTACAACAAATTTAAAAATGATAACTTGAAATAGCAAATATTGACTAAAATTATATTAGCTCGAATAAAAAATAGAAATATTATTATATTGACAATTATCTATTAGTTTCCATCAAGATATGTACAATCCTCTTGTTAAACAATGACCTAAATGCTTTTTTTTTTCTATTTCTAGTCTAAAAAATTGGTCGTGGTCAATGCACAAAGGGGAAATATAAACCCTAGACCAAATATAGAATTCACATACATAGATTATGAAAAAAAAAACAACAAATTTCTACAAGTAAAATTATAAAATGAAAACAAATGATTTATTCTGGAAAACTGCAATTTCCTTTTTTTTTTAATTAATTTGGTTCAACCGAGTTTTCTCAAAAAGTTAATGCTCGTTTTTTTAGAACTTTTCGTTTTCTTTAAAATTAAACAAATAATCCGATTTTGTTTTTCCAAAATTTTCAAAATCAATTATTTTTTTCCGAATTTAATCACTGGATTGAAAGACATTAAAAAAATATCGGATGTATTTTCTAAAATATATGAGAAAATTATATAAATCTTAAAATAAATTGAATTAGTTATTAAAACTCCTATCAAACAAAGCGGAAGAATTCAAATTAAAAACAAAAAAACAAAAAACATGATAGATGGTAACAAATAAAATAAATTTTGTTTCGTTAATTTATTCAATTTTTATTTGTCTGGATGACTGGAAGTAAAAAAAAAATTAGTTTTTCATTAATTTTTTCATTTTTTTATATTGTAAAAGGTAATTTTATGCTGTGATCATTTGTAAAAAAATCCTTTTAAAATAAAAAATAAATATATTTTCCTTATCATGTTATCTTTTTCTTATATTTTCGTGATATTGCCTTACAAAAATATTCTCTTTCAGTATAACTATAAATTTTACCAATAAAAAGGATTATATTTTTCAGTAATAAAAAAATTATAATTAAAAGGAAAAGAAAACAGCTCATGCCCCCTCATGGTTGACGGTCCTCTTTTGCTGTGCTTTGGCAAAGATTCGTTTCAAAACGTGGACCCTTCCCCCCAACCCCTACAGAGAACACCTTACCAGGAAAAAAAAAAGCATTTCAAAATTTTTAAAAAAAAAAATCTTTTTGATTTCTTCAGGAATCCTTCGAAACCCAACTCAATTTTGCCTCTCAATTCCATGTGTTCCCTCCGTCTCTCGTGTTCCTCACAAATTCAAAACTAACCCTATTTTTCTTCTGACAATTTGGTTCCTGGGTTTCATAAATTCCGCATCTTTTCTTAGTTTCAAACGCTGGGTTTTTGTGGGTCATCGTTGTCGCTTTCATGGTCCTTTTCAGATCGGGAAAATAATTAAAAACAGGGGATATATTTTTGTGATCTTCTCGTTTTCGATAAACATTCAGAGGCTGCGACACGATTTTTGTCAGTTTATTCGACTGTTGACCAGTCGCAATGGATGGTGGCGGCGAATCACGAAACGGCGGTGGTGGCGGCGGTTCGGTCGGAGTTCAGATCCGACAGACTCGGAGGTTGCCGGATTTTCTCCAGAGCGTGAATCTCAAGTACGTGAAATTGGGTTATCATTATTTAATCTCGAATCTGTTGGCCCTGTGTTTGTTCCCTTTGATCGTTGTTATCTCCGTCGAAGCCTCTCAGATGAACCCAGATGATCTCCGGCAGCTTTGGGTTCATCTTCAGTACAATCTCGTTAGTATTATAATCTGTTCTGCGATTTTGGTGTTCGGTTTGACTGTTTATGTCATGACCCGACCAAGACCCGTTTACTTGGTTGATTACTCCTGTTATCGCCCTCCCGATCATCTCAAAGCTCCGTTTAATCGGTTCATGGAACATTCAAGGCTCACCGGTGATTTCGAAGAGTCTGCGCTTGAATTTCAGCGGAAGATTCTTGAGCGTTCTGGTTTAGGAGAAGAGACTTATGTTCCTGAGGCAATGCATTGCATTCCTCCGAGGCCGTCAATGGCGGCTGCAAGAGAGGAAGCCGAACAAGTCATGTTTGGTGCTTTGGATAACCTTTTCAGCAACACAAATGTGAATCCTAAGGACATCGGTATTCTTGTCGTGAATTGTAGTTTGTTTAACCCAACACCTTCATTGTCCGCAATGATTGTGAATAAGTACAAGTTGAGAGGCAATATCAGGAGCTTCAATCTGGGTGGAATGGGTTGCAGTGCAGGTATTATAGCGGTTGATCTTGCCAAAGACTTGTTGCAGGTCCATAGGAACACTTATGCAGTTGTTGTCAGTACCGAAAACATTACCCAGAACTGGTATTTTGGCAATAAGAAGGCAATGCTGATACCGAATTGCTTGTTTCGAGTTGGGGGTTCGGCTGTTTTGCTCTCTAACAAGTCACGGGACAGAAGACGGGCCAAGTACCAGCTTGTCCATGTGGTGAGAACCCATCGTGGAGCCGATGACAAGGCCTTCCGCTGTGTTTACCAAGAACAGGACGACACTGGAAGAACCGGTGTCTCCCTGTCCAAAGATCTAATGGCTATTGCAGGTGAAACCCTCAAGACCAACATCACTACGTTAGGTCCCCTTGTTCTCCCGATAAGCGAACAGCTCCTGTTCTTTGTCACTCTGATCATGAAGAAGCTTTCTAAGGGAAAGGTCAAGCCCTATATCCCGGATTTCAAACTGGCATTCGACCATTTCTGTATCCATGCGGGCGGGAGAGCTGTGATAGACGAGTTAGAGAAGAATCTGCAGCTTTTACCGGTTCATGTTGAGGCGTCGAGGATGACTCTCCACAGATTCGGAAACACATCATCGAGTTCAATATGGTACGAGTTGGCTTATACGGAGGCGAAGGGGAGGATGCGCAGAGGAAACCGGGTCTGGCAGATTGCTTTCGGGAGCGGCTTCAAATGCAACAGTGCGGTCTGGGAAGCGCTAAGGAACGTAAAGCCGTCAAAGAACAGCGCCTGGGAAGATTGCATTCATAATTATCCAGTGGCATTAAATTTCTAGGATTTAGAGGATGGTTTTCTATTAGATCCTCTCTCTCTCTGTCGGAAATCTGAATTTGCAGTGTTGTTTTTCCATGTTGTAAACTCCAGATCTCATCCATTGCTGTTAGGTTTCTCTTGCATTGTTCTGTTCTGTCTTTTCTGTTTTGCTTTTTTTTTTTTTTTTTTTTTGGACATGATTAGTTCTGATTGGTTTACAGCTCTAAACCAACAATGGATCAATGTTGAATTTTATTTTGTGATTGTTTTTTCCAAATCTTTTTTCCAGATAAATATTTTTAAAAATCCGAAAATATATTATTTAAAATATTTTGGTACAGATTAAACCAAAAGCGACTAAATTTTCACGGAAAAATTATGAATTTCGGGTTTTCTGTTTTTGTGGATGCAGATGAATAAGCCGCAATTGTGGATCTTTTGACATACGGATATTAATAATTTTTTAGATATAAATAAAATTGCAGACAATCCTAAATCAGAATTTAGTTTAATTGTTACTAATTGATTGATATTTTAAGTGCAAATACAGACACGAAAACACATGTAAATGGTATATATAATTTATCGATATTCGTATCTACTAAACTCTCGTGCAATCCTTTTATTTATTGTGAGGATCTCACGACCATTCGGTAAAAGATATTCCCTCCGTTTCAAAATAATTGTTATTTTAAATTATTTTATATTTTTATAAAAAAGAAAAAAAATCATCGTTTACCTTTTTCTAATGATAAAAAGAATGTTATCATTAATAATTTATTATAATTTGATAGGGATAAAATTGGAAATTATTGTGAAAAAAAATATATTGAAAATGTAGAATGACAAATATTTTAAAAAATGAAAAAGAATTTAAAACTATAAATATTTTGAAACGGAGTATATCAGAAGTCCCACTTAAAAATCTCATAAATATTCACCATATAAAATAAATAAAAATCCATATCTTTTTCTCTATCACAATACATATCCATGATAGAGAAATACATATTGTTTTCAGAGGGAAAAAAATCCATGGTAGAGAATATGTATATATATTCAAAGTTGTTTACGGAGAAAAAACGTTTGTTTTGGCACACGTGTAATTTGGTAACATAAGTTCATAAATTGAAATTTAGTTTTGGCACACGTGTAATTCGGTAACACGATATATTAAATTCTAAATTCGACCAACGTATCTCGTAGGAAAAATAGGGTAATGTTTTATAACATATGATTATCCCTTCAAAGTTGGGCAATTACTTTTCTACACACACACAAAAAAGGAATAAATGGCGAGTGAGGAGGCTTGGTTGGTGTATTTAAAGAAAAAAGAACTAGTAAATAATATTCAACTTAAAGTCAAAACTTAGAACAAGAACTCCCACGCAACAACAACGTTGTTTCCCATGAAGAATCCAAATTCAAAATCTCATGTTTTCTTTTGTTGAATTCTACATATATACATACATGTATTGTATATATATGTGTGTGTGTATGTATGCCGTGCCAACACTATAAATATCGACTCCTAGTTCCTCCACTTCACAAAATACAAAAACATTTCAAGAAACATACTTTCTGAAAAAAAAAAAAAAAGATGATGAAAAACTTCATGGGTTCGATTCTCTTCCTAATGTTGATCGGTTCGGTTCTTGTGGAGGCTCGTCCCCTCGGTCTTAGCCAAACCGAAGAGAAGCTTATGGTCGGTTTTTTCGACGGTTTGTCGCTCGGTTCGATCAAGCAGTCGGGTCCGAGTCCGGGGGAAGGGCATCGATTCGCGGATCAAAGGAATACACTCGGAAGTATTAAGCCCTCGGGTCCTAGCCCGAGCGGACCTGGTCACTAGTGAATCTAAACCGGCGGTTCGCACGGACGAAGCCGGTTTGATGTGGTTGTCCCGGTTAGGTGAACCCGGTGACTCGGTTATTTATTTATTTTGTTATTTCAATTTATCCATTATTTCGAGTGGGGAATGAATAAGATCTAATTAATATGTATACAATAAAATACAATAGAATGCGGGAGAAAATATCGGGGAAAGGAAAATGTAGTTGGCCCTCGTTTTTCTATCGATAGGTTAATTCTTATGGTAATTACTGAATAATAATGGAAATTTGTTATTCTCTTTGTACATACGGATTATTAACATATCGGAGAAAGAATTTAATATTAGTATATGAGTATGATACAGAAATAAATATAAAATACGTGAAAATCGGTATTTACGTAAATTTATTTATGAAAATGTTGTAAACATTGAAATTTAATAATAAACAATAAAGTAAGAAGTATTCTAGATGACTCAGCACATAAAAGTATACGTTGCAAAAGTTTTTTTTTTATATATATATATTAAATTGATATCAGCACATTTCCTCTGAATTTATTTATCAATGGAATGGAAGACAAAACATAAAACACGTAAGGTAGACAATTAAGACGAAGAAGAGATGCATGTGTCCTAAGCCAATTCATATATGACTCAAGATTTCTCTGCTTCTTGTTTCTTGAAAGGCGAAAGACAAGCCCTTTGTATTATCTGAACAATGCCTGGATTTCTTCGAGCGTTTTCCCCTTCGTCTCGGGCACCCACAGCCTCACGAACGCCACCGTGAAGGCGCATACCACCGCGTAAAGCATAAACGTCCCTGTGGAAACAGAACTCTTTAACACGAGAGAGAGAGAGAGAGAGAGAGAGAGAGAGAGAGAGAGAGAGGGATGAACCTCCGCTGCTCCAGGCCAAGAGCAAGTTCGCAGTCATGGTGATCAGCCACGAGATAAACCAGTTGGCAAGCGTTGCTATACTTCCGGCCAGACCCTTTATGTTCACCGGAAGGATCTGTTTCGGCAGCGTATCAGCAAATGCATTTTCGGTTGGCGTTATTATCACTCTTATATCATAACATTCTAACTGCCTCGAGATGTTTTCACTGAAACAAACATCAAGAAACGCAACAAAGTTAGGTTACGGGGAACGATTTCAATGAATACGGGTGTACCTCAGACATAATGACCCAAGGAATCGGTCCCATTCCCAAGGAGAAAGCAACAACCATAGCCTGTAAAAAGATGGCCGGCCGGGCAAACATATATCACGAGTTGCAGCAAGAAAAAGTTAACGATAATAACAAACGAAAACGTAAACGGGAAGAACCAACAGCGTACCACTACTCCAACTACAGACAAGATGCTCAGAATGCTGTACATGTTGGAATCAGCTGATACAAAGCCCTATAAAAGGAGACGTGAGAGAAGAGAGAAGGGTTTCTTTGCAATGTAATCTCTTTCCAAAATAGATGCCTGGAAGCGATGATGTTAAAGAATACCTTCAGATAGAAGGCCGTCGCCACGATAACGACGCTAATTGTCATCCCAACAGAAGATATCTGCATTCAGACAGAAGCCATTCCATCGGTTTAGCAATTTCTTCTTCACGGATCTTACGATATGAGTCTTATTGTTTACTCACTGTAAGAAGAAGCCGACGTCCTGACTTGTCCACCAACCATGTTGCTACTGCAGTGGCAATGACCTGGTTGGTGAGAACCAAAGACAGGTGAGAGTTGCATCTAATATTTTCCTTAGATTCTTGCAGGTGGTAACACCAGGCTAAGTTATGTTGAAGCTATACCTGAATAGCACCGACCCCGAATGTAGCCACATTACTTGATGTAACCCCTATCCAGAACAAGAAAAATGTAGTTTTAGATCGATAGAAGCAGATGAAACCGAGAGAAATGCAACAGATCTCTGCTCTCTTCAATGAACTTTCTAAGGTCTCGGGTCTACCTGCAGACTCAAAAATTGTACTGGAATAGAACAGGACGCCGTTAATTCCTCCAAGTTGTTGAAGTACAAGCAACCCTATGCCAACCTGTAACCCAATAATCCGAAAGTAAAAACGAAGCGTAAGAGAATTCTTTCTCAGACCAGACAGGAATTAGTTCCAGATGTCTGAAGAGTTGTACCATAAGGGGGAAATAGTATCTTCTGCGTTTGAGGTCTACAAACCGGATTGTAGAACGTTTGCTAGATGATGCTACAGATCTCTGCAGAGTGCAGAAAATGATAATTTAATTCGAATAATGTTCCCTTATTACATATAGCAACTGGGTTGTGAGTCTGTATACAATAAGAAAGCATTTTCGGGTGCTATTTTACCTTGATTTCATTGACCTCAGTGGTAATGTCGGCATCAAATCCTCGAAGAACTTGCAAAGAAGTCTCAAAATCGTCTGTGAAACCCATTTTGGCCTACATTTATGAAACAAAGCATCGCTAAGAAAGGATAACCGGCAAATGAGCTAAATTACAGAACAGTCAGCGAGCTTTCAACTGTCTTACCAGCCACCGAGGAGATTCAGGAATGAAAAAGAGACCTGGTATCAATATTGTACATGGCAACACACCTGAAAATAACAATGACAGCCATGAAATCCATGTTATCCGAAAGAATGTAAAGGAGAAAAAGACTCCAGCTTTGATCCATCTTCAATCAAATATCGTGACACTTACCCAAAACCGCAAGAATTCTCCAGGGAACAAAGAGACCGAGCAAATAAGCCAACATAATTCCAATTGTAACAGAGAGCTATAAAACAAAACATTCAACATTCCAAGTCAAAACACAAAGAGACTGTCCCATATAATGTACAGAAGAACAGACGGCTAAACAAGCTTGACCTGGTTAACCGAACCCAATCCACCTCTCAAGTTTTGTGGAGCTATCTCAGCTATATATACAGGCACCTGAATCAAGGAAAAGTAGAAATAAATATAATGCAGGCATTGCGCCATTAAAATTTCTGAAGCAAATGACCATTCAAGTTTCATATTACCGTGTAAGAGATGATCCCCACACCAAAACCTTCTAATAGCCGTCCCATGTAAAGAAAGGAAGTATCCTACAAAACCCGGATGGCTTAGAGAGTAGGTCAACATGTTCAAGCCAAGGCATCAATTGAATTAAGCAAATACCAGATACAGAAACCAAAGAACAAATAAAAAACAACTCACTCTTGCAAATGATATGGAAAGCCAGCCAAGGATATTAGGAATTGCAGCAATCATCAGAGACTGCAAGTTCACACACAATCATCGATGTCAATTGTCCGATATAAGATACAGAAAGAACCGACATTTTAGAAGTCATTATCGAGAGGGGAGCAATCAAGAATCATCAAAAGAACCATACCCCTTTCCGACCAATGTACTCTGCAATCTGACCACTGGCAATTGCCCCAACCATGGCACCCACATTGGACAGAGAACCAAACACAGAGAACTAAAACATGGAACAAGATAATCCAAATCATCAACTATCAACCAAGCACAATAAAACACTGAATGCTAGATTTAGACAAGATCTTCACCTCGGAAACCGTCAAGCCGAGATCCTTGGTGATGGCAGCTTGAGTTGGAGAAGAGTACCCACACTGAATAAAATGAAATATAATTCAAAGAAACAGATCAGAATATGCCCATTTTCCGTCTTCTGGATTGCTTGAACCTAACGACACACACTATACCAAAACCTCTGTTCAGCAAAGTTAGTACACAAATTTCAAATATCACTCGATTACATAGAATGCGATTAACATCCCTGGATCATAAAATTCTCCTCGCATTATTAATCTCCTACAAACATTTCCTTATATTTAGATGAAAAAAATCTCACATTTCCGTACATAACCCAAAAAAAAAGCACTTAAAGGATGTGATTTTATCCATCTGTTACCGTGAATCCGAATTGAATAGGGCCAAGGGCAACGATCAAGACGCATGCCAAGACCGAGATTGAACTGTCTCGAATCACTTGCGACGAACCCAACATACTAGATTGCATCGAACCCATCCGGTACCAACTCCCTGTGTGTAAGAACGGTCTCCGAAGATCGTTCCTCCCATCCTCCGTATCATCTCTGAAACTCATCTTTGCAATTACAAAACTACACGATCCTAAATACACGAACACGAGCTCTTATATTCAAATCTTTCAAAGAAAAACACAAGCTTTCAAGATTTTCGGGTGATGGGAATTAGCAGATTTTGGGTGAAAATTTCGAAGAATCTCGTCAAAGATTTGGCCTTTTGTGGATCTGGAGAATTGGGTTTGCGAGAATTTTAATGGCGAAACTCGGGCACGAACGGATTATCGAACCCGTCTTCACTAATTTTTTTTCTTCTCTGGGGCTTTATTTAATATGGCTGTCAATAGCCGTGGAGACGAGGACGGTTTCATAGGTTCCAGCTCACCGTTGTGTCAGTAAACCAAAAATAGGAATTTATAGATTTTTTGGTTTTTTTTATGTGGAAAGTATCGATGAACTTTAACCATAATATTAAAATTTGAAGTTTAAACTTAATAAAAAAATAATAAGTTTATCTATTTCGCTTTGAGGTCATATAGTACTCAACAGTTAATATAAGTAGTCAATATGTGTTAATTTAGTTTCATCCAAATTTATACAAGTTTATAGTAAGCAGTAAGAATTAAATTTAAAAATTATTCTGCATAATATCCAATATTTATACTAAATAGTACGAACTTTTACATGGTGAACAATAAGAACAAAATATAAAGAAAGAAAAGAAAACTAAGTATGAAAAACAAGAAAATGCAATAGAAAATAAAAACTAAAATTTTAAAGTTAAAAAATGCACGAAATAATAGGCCATATAATTTGTAAAAATAAAAAGTAAAAGTGCGAGAAATGTTTGGTCAGAAACCGCGAAAGACAGCAAAGGAAGACAGAAGTCACACCAAACACGTCTTCGGGGATATTTTGATTCAATACACTTGAAACCAATAGAGTATTATAAATTGTCTTTTCTTTTTGTCTGGTTTTCAGTACATCACGTGCAAAATGCTTCTTCGCCAATTCATACTTGTTACCGTTGCAGGGTCCCGCCAAAATTTTCAATCATCTGTCTATTCATTATCGTTTCTAATTATGTATATAAATATTAAATACTACATCCTTTTATGTCTTTAACCTGTAAAAATTCGATGTTATTTTTATTACGCCATCTAATAGTTTTTAATTCACTTTTCAATCTTTTTTTTTCTCATTTAACTCTTCTAACTTGCTTTTATATTTGTAAACTCTAATCTTAAATTTTAAAGCGATTATATTTTAGAATCTAATGTTTAAGATTAAGAATTTTAAAATTTATAATTTTAGATTCAAGATGCCTCCACCCGTGCGGGAGAATCACAGACACAGAACGAGGGAGAAAGTCCGAACTTATGCAAACGGCGACGTTTTTGGAATAGGCTGTTAAGTCGGTTTATAAGGTCTAAGGGCAAATTAGTCATTTTGATGTACTCGGTTTAATTACAAAAACCGAGCCAATCATCTGTGGAAAACCAGTTTTCAGATCATAATTGAGTTTGATTTCCCGTGTAAAACAAGATACTAGCTAGTGAAATGACCGGATCGAGAATTAATCGAAATTATCAAATTTGCGGTTATAAGATTTAATTTCCAAATTAAAAAAAAACACACATACACAAAAATATGAAATTATATTAAAAGGAGTCACGACGCATATGGTGGACCGTATCATGACGTCACTTATTCCGAAATTCACATAGAAAACGAACACAGATAAAAAGCTTATCATTATTACAACCCATTCCCCATGTACCCTTTAATAGATTTAATCAAGAGGAAGCTGGTTGATAAACAAGGACCGGATATCGTCAGCCATCTTGCTGTCGTCGTCCGGATGGCCATGTCCGTCACCGTACTGATACACGCACTGCGAGGCACGTGCCAGATTCATCGCAACTTCGACGAAACCCTGAGGGAGCGTAGTCTCTCTCGCGGTTTTCTCGTAGTTGAGTTCGTCCCACGCGTCGTCGATCATCCCCCGGATGTGCTCGCGTGCCTCCCCCTCTTCGGCCCCCGTATCGCTCATGTAACACTGTATCGATTTCGGAGTATCCCCTCTTGCCATCTCCTCCTACAAACGTTATATATTTATATATATTGATCATTACTTCGTAATATATCATTTAACCTTTTTATTAGTTATGTTCCCGTCTTTGAAAACTTACCGACGAAGTCCCGAGATCGTTGGCGAGACGAAGAACAACCATGGAGGAGCGGATGACGGATAGGTAGTTATCGGATGATGCGTCTAAGATTGGAACGGAGTTCTTGTCGGAATAACGAGAACAGTAAAGGGGTTGTAACACTACGGATGCAAGAATCATAGTGTTGTCCATGTACTGGTCGAGACTTGGCTTCTCCCCGTTCTTGTGCCATTTCGCCTCGGTTAATAAACATGTCACAAAACCTGCCCACTGTCAAAATAAAATAAAACCATTACATAACCATTTTTTTATTACATGTGTATCGAATCGGTTCCTAGGGTTTACAGAAACAAATACTTACCGCATCTTTTAGATAAGGTATCACGTTGACCGTTTTATCTTTGAGAACTTCAAACCCGATCTCATTAATATTGTTATACAAAACGAGAAAGCACGACCTCATATATTCAGGAAGTTCTTCTAGACGGTTCACATCCCACCTGAAAAACATATATATAAATTAATTGAACAATATATGTGTATATATATTATATAGTCGGTGGTGTAATGAATACTTACTTGTGGATAGCGTCCGTAAATATTTCGAGCTCGTCAACGGTTCCGTAGATGTCATATATGTCGTCAAGTGTACTCATGAACGTGAACACTCTAGTCAATATCCTTCTGTGGTATCCAAGATGAGGTTCATCGACCAAAGCCAGGCCCCAGAAGAAGTGCTCAGTGATTCTATCTCTTATGAAATCAAGTTGTGTCGCAAGCCCCGTGTCTTTCCACCAGCTTCATGCATATGAAGGAACCAACACATATATTCAAAAATATTCTAGTGATACGACGTTAATTACACTCAAATTATGCATACATATATATATATATATATATATAATAAGATTTTATTTTATTTTATTTTTATTTACCTGGAGAGATGCTTGAGGTCTTGTTGATGAACAGCTTGTACCATGTTGAAGTCGAGCTTGGCGAACTCAAGCAAGAGAGGGTTCACATCATGTCTCGTCCCATACGCATTAATGTACCAATGTGCCTCTAATCTTCTCACTCTCCAATGGTACGGCATCTCAAGGGCATGGATCACCATTTTCCTCATATACGACTGAGTTTCATCATCATCATCATCATCATCATCATCATCATCATCATCATCATTTGAGCTTCTTTCTATAAATTCTCTTAGCCTATCCTTGGCATAAGATCTTGCTTCTTTCAGTTTATTGTCTGATTTCGTCGATAAATACGAAGCTTCGTATAGGGAGAGGAGACCTTTGAGATCGTCATCATCATCCAAACTTGTCTTGAAAATGTCGAAAACATCTGCAATTGTATCCATATATATACATTAGGGACATTTTTTTCTTTGGTATCAGAAATTGTTTTGTTGTTATGACAGTAAATATAACCTTGTGAGATGCTAAAACCATGTTGTCTGAGGAGACGGAATCTCAGCGCCGTGGCGTGTAAATCTGGTTTCTTTCCGACGTCGTTCATGTAGCGGATTTTCGTCAGAACATCCCCAATCTCGTGCTCGAAGTGATACGAAATCCCGAGCCTTTGCAGAGTGTCGATGAGCTCTAGCTGCTCATTGGAATTCCCCGTCTCGACGAGCATCTTTCTCACTTCTTCCTTCAACACTTTCACTCTCTCTCTCACTCTGCCTTCTTTCTGCATCATATTTTGGTTTGAACATACGGATGTATAGCTACCATATGGATATATATATATATATATATATATATATATATATAATTGATTTCACATTTTTATAGCAATAGAACTACATATAAAGTTTTATGTTATAAAAGTTCAAACTCATCGAAATACATACCGCGTATTGATTCTCGAGGGATAGAAGATAACTATGATCCCAAGATGACGGCGGATAATTTGCGGAGCGACGGGTGACGACGACGGACTGTTGAGGAGAAGCCGTTTTATCGGCGGCTGAGCATATAAACCGCGGCAGGGCGCGGTGTTTCATGGTGTCCGGCCGCCGCCAAGTCTTTGGCAAGACGTTGTTGTAGCAAACAAGAGATGAACCGAGCTGAAGCAAAGCCATATGTATGAATGAAAGATGCAATAGCGATTGCGAGTTGGTTATCCTGAATGAGCAAGCCAACGGTATTTATAGTGTATTAGGAGATTTCCATATATGTTATTCATATTATAATCAAAATATTTATCGCATGCCATATCTATTTTATGTTATTAGACTAATCACATGCATATAGGAATTTTCTATTTTGTACATGTAACTGTATAATTAAGCATTTATATATATATATAAGTGATTGTATCTATGTATGTATATATATATATGTTTTTTTTTTTAATTCTCTTTTACGCGGTCACATATCAGATGAACTGATTATATACATGATTTACCATCATCAAGAACTTTGTGCAATATGCTTACATACGATCAAGGTATAACAAAATAAGTTTTAGATTAAACATATATATGGACACGCGGGTTGATCTTCATGGCAAATCCTAACATGGTCACCTAGTGCAAAATTTTTTTACCTAATAACCTTGATCAAATACGCATATATTAAGGGGATTTTTAACCATATATATATATATATATATTAAATACTTGAATAAAAACAGAATAATTCAACTACAAATAATTATCCGAGTTACTGGAATCAATTTGAACAAAAGGTAACGTATTTAGTTTGTTTGAACAAAAACAGTACTCGTGTAGAATTTCTTTTTTTTTTTTTGGCTTGGTGTTAATATCAATTTACCGTCCGTTCACGTCGTCATCGATCGCCGGATGTTTCTATTGGTTGATTAACGGCGTCAACAATCGTGTCCATTTTTTTTGGCATTTAGATAAGGTATATTTTAAATGTTTGGGTTTTCTAACTTATGCAAGCACGTTAATGTTTTTAAATTATTTATTTAGACTATTTTGAAGTTTTTGGCACGTTTTTTTTCACTTGTTAAACATATATATATATATATATATATATATAATTGTAGCACATCAAATTTGACAAGCAAATAATTAAGAAAATCACACTGCTTAAAAAATATTGGACCATGTGCGATTTATTAAAAGATTCCCTTATGATAGTATATAATATTAGTATAAAAATGTTACACTAGTTAAATCTGTTTAGATAATTTTGTCTTAGCTCAGCTAGTTCCATTAAAAACTTAAAAGCATTTGTGCAAGCATGGTCGGCTCAAATATTATAAACGGAGACAAGCCTAAAAAATTATAATCTCATCTAAATAAGCATAATAATGGATTAACGATCCACATGGGCTTCCACTGGCATTTTCTTAAAAAATAAAAATTGTAACCAGATCACAAAGTTAATCTTTAATCTCTGAATAAGTATAGTCGTTAATCGTTGATTATTGTAACAAGATCAATGAATCGTGCCAAGAAGCCTGAATTAACAAAGATGATGAAAACCGACCAAAATACTTTTATTTATTTTGATTTTAAATTTTAAATTTTATGTTGCCGAATACTATTCTAGTTCCGGGCCAACACCATTACGAATGCTGGATCCGTTTTGATTCATAGTCGACTCATTTTGATTGGAATGAGATTTTTATTGATGAAATTCTTATTTTAAAAGAAAGTTTTTTTTTTGTACTTGGGTCGAATTCTATATTCCCATTTTTTAAAATAAATTATACATATTCAATTTTATATCAAATTTGGTAATGTGCTATTTGGTTGAGACGTACCCTTTTGAAGATTTACATGCATCAAGAACTTTCTCTATCTTATTAATCTTGGCCAAGGAATGGATTTAGTCTCTAGACATCTAGAGATATGAATTGGATGGATCCAATCTATATGGACCTAATCCATAAGGATTGGATTGACCTAATAATAATAATAATGATTGGGCTGTTGGATTGACCCACTAAGCATATTTAATTACTTTACATATTTACATACGTATTCATTTATAATTATAAATATGTATATGTATATAAATTAGAAGCGAGTATTTCGATATTTAGTTAACCCATTTGAGTTTATAATTGGCTCAGATTAGGTTGAACCGAATAATCGGACCCGTTTTCTTTATAGACATCCTCATTCAGTCATTAGTTCAACAGCATATTATTACAAAGTTTAATATATTATAGATTTAAATTCAAGTTATTGAGTTTATGAAAAATTATAGCAACTTGCAAATTTGAGTGCAAGAAAATTGATCAATATATTAACTACAATGTAAGTTAAGAAATCATTTAACTGATTGAATTTATGACTAATTAATTTATTTCACATTCCTAGTTTCTGTTATAAAATCCATATTCCAAAACAGGAAATCAATAGTTTCTTTTTAAATTTAAAAAAAAAAACTCATTTGTAAGTTTTCTTTTTTTAAAAAAATTTAAAATTTTCGTTATTTCAGATGTAAATGAATAGTGTATATATATATGTTGAAAATAGAATTAGTTATGTAATTATTATTTAGATTAATTTTTAAATTTAACTTTAGACCAAATGGAATGTTTGAAAGAAAATGAGGTCCAAAAGGGTAGAGGGGATAAAACCATGTTATGCTGAAGAAGTGATTATCGATTGATAGCCTGTTAAAGAAAATGCCGCAGAAGCCATGATTATATATATATATATATATATATAAACTATATCAAACCTAGAAGTAGAAATTTTAAGAGTTTTGATTGGATATATCTCTTTACCTAGGATGTACGATATTTGTCGCACATGCATTATTATTCATTTCGAATGGAATTTATAAAGGGTTGAAAGCAGGAATATATATACATATATATATATATATATATGTTTAAGGGAGAAAACTTTATTCATTCATTTTTCAAAATGAAACAACACACACACACACACACACACACACACATATATATATATATATGAAATATAGTGGAAAAGAACAAGACACAACACACAGGGGAAGAAGGACAAGACAGACACAGAGATATGATACGATGGACGAACCAATTATTCGGAAATTCCCCGACAAAAAACAAAACACAAACAGACAAGTAGATATATGGATCAAGCTGGTAAGAAGCACTTGCAGCCATTAATGTCGTGAGTGGTGCATCTTCCACTGCAGTTGCCTCCACTCTGTCTCTTGCAAAAGTCACTGCAATTCCCGTCGGGATTTTTGTACTGACAAAGTGCCCTTGGAGGCATCCAGACATCGGAAGGTCTAAAATAAAACTGTGTAAATATTCTGTCGCAGTTGGGGAAGCAACTGCACTTCCTGTCTGCGCATTTTCCGGTGCAATCACCGCCGCTGCCCATAAAGCAGTAGGCCCCGCACATCGACGTCGGTCCATCCCGACAGTTTTCGTGTACAAAGTGATGCAGATTGTCCGCCACCCCCTTGCAGTCCGTCTTCCCTTTCGCACTCCCTATTTACATATATACACTCTCATATTTCTCAGTATGTTATGCTTCATGCATGTTACATATACATACATATATATATATATATGTAGATGTACAGCATAATTGAATCTGCAATCATTACCTATATTGGTTGACAGTAGCACCATGAGCATCGCCATCGATGCAGTTAAGCTGACGTTGCTTAGCGTCTGTGCCATCTTCCTTTGTTTCTTCTTCTTCTTCTTTTACGTTTTTTTTTCCCTTTGATTTTCCCACAAGACAAACCAATGTATTTATAATGCGAATTCGCGGAATCCACGTTTCGTTAATGTATCTTAACTATGATTTCTTTCATACATATTTTATTTTCTTCCAAGACGATATACGGTTGATAAAATTAAAATATAGCATTATTACGTGGCTTTGTCTGGCAAATCCGGTTAGGGTCAGCGTGCTCGATTCCTTGATCCGGTTAAGATGCCTCAAAATTAGGACATCGTGGTCATATTCATTTTCTTAATTTGATAAAATCATTAATTTTTCTTATACGTTTTTTATTCATTCAATTCGATACGATCAGATACTTCTTCTATTCTTCCAGCTCGATTGTTCTCTCTCTCTCTCTTATTTCCCACAATATCATAAACCTCTCTCGTGGAACACATGCAATATTTGCACTTTTTTAAATGTTTGTAAAATAAATAAACCAAATGCTTGTTGAAGATTCGACCAAATATATGTTGCAATAGGAAAATGAATATGTGATTGAAGGAAATATTGATTTTAAGATATGATTAGAAATAATAATAGACATAATATTATATCAAATATTGTGTACCGGTCTTATTTATTTCTATTTCTTTTTATTTGATATGATAGTTTTCCTATAAATATGTAAGTCATTTTCATTGTAATGCAACAATAAAAAGAAGAGATGTAGCAATAAAAATAATTCTGTTTCTTTCTATTTGTCTTATTTTATTTCCGCATTATATTTTTCTATAACATATTCAAAGGAAGATGGAGACAATCGAAGGGGTCGTGCATCTAATTTTCCATAAACAACATTGTTGCTCATCACTTATATATGTTGAAGGCAAGCATATGGATCAACGAGGCCTGCCACGTATGAAGGGGAATGTGATGTACAAGAAAGTTGGTGTATTTATATGAAATTTTGGTTTCTAAATTGTTATATCAATGTATTTAGTCCAATATATGTTGGTTCCTGATGAATTCTTAGATCAATGTCTTTAGTTCGTCTAAGATCGTTTGAAATGGTAGTTACCGTCCTGGAAACACGTGTTGATTCTCTTTTTGTGAGAACTCTATATATATATGTAAATATTCGAGTAATAGAAAAAAAAAAATACAAACGGTAACGCATGATATAAAATCATATTAAAATGTCGATATATATATATATATATATGAGCTATTTATAGGGATACGTTTTCAACTGTTATCAACAATACTGAAGAAGGGAACCGTATAAATTATTCATCAGATTTCAGATTCAAACAACACAGAAATATGAAATACAACCAGGGAAAAGATCAAATCACAACACACATGAAAGACAACTCCAAAGGACAAACATGGCGGACGTACCCATCCACACACACGATACGTATCATTCGCATCATTTTTATTCGGAAATTCGAAGAAAAAAAAAAACCGGAAAATCAGAACATGAACATGTCCCACTTTCTGAAAGAGATAGAATATCCATATTTGGATCGGAGCATGAATTCTCCATCAGGGCCGGAAGCACTGACAGCTAACATCGTTAGCTCTTCTTCCCTTGCAGTACCCTAAGCTTTCCGCCCCGCAAGCTGCATCACAAACCTTCTCTGCACAATCCTTGAAGCAGCTTTGTTCCGACCCTGTTTGTCCTACAAATTATGCAAACACGTGTGTTATTCATTTTTGTTATCGCGTTGCATTTTCACAGGCAAGCAGGTATAGTGCGGCTTCGCAAATCCCACCCCGACATTCAATGTCGCACATTCTGTAGCCGTATCCGTCATCCGGCCAAAAATATGCAACCAGCGTTTTACTTATAATGTCGCATGTGGGAAAGCAACTGCACTTTCGATCATGGCATTTTCCGTTGCAAGCGCCGCCGCTATCCTTAAAGCAGTAAGCGCCACACATTGATGTCGGGCCGTCCCGACAATTTTCGTGTACATAGTGATGCAGATTGTCGGCCACACGGTTGCAGTCCGTCTCACCTTTCGCGCTCCCTATAAACATGATTTATAGTACCATTATTAATGATACATTTTGCAATACGCATGCATGCATAAGGATGTGACATGCATGTGCATATATATATATATATATATATAATTTGAATCGGCAAAGTTGAAGAATTGCCAATGGAAGTCGATAGTAACAGCAAGAGCATGATCGTCATCGATGCAGCGATGGTCACAGAACTAGCCATATTTCCCTTTTTCCTTCTGTTTTTTTTTTTTTACTTTGATTTTCCCAGGCATTCACCCATGAAGAAAAGGTGTTGTATTTATAATGCCAAATCCTGAGCTTTCTGATTATTTTTTTTAATTATTATTAATAATAATTTTGCCACCTTGGCTGCACGTTGCAACCAATATTATACGCCTCTCTCGGGGAACTCAAGCGTTTACTTCCTTTATTAATGTCATAAAAATCTTAATATATGATTACTCATACTAAATATCAATCCAGGTGGAGAAAAATATAAAGAAATCATAAAAAAAATGTTATTAAATAAATACTACGTGATTACTTTTTTTCCGCATAATGTTGAATGCATTTGTGAAAAAAAATCTTAGAACTCATGGTGAAAACTTTTAAAACATTGAGATTCAAAGAAATGAAAATAAAAATCTAAAATAAAACCTTATAACCACCTTAAGATACGATAACAAAATTGAGATATAACATTATACGGTGGCCTCTTTTAATTTGAATATGTGGCCTTAAAATCAGGACAAAGAGTCATATTCATTTTCATAATTAGAGAAAAATATTCTTATAATCCGATACATTTCTCTTTTCAACGTTGGTTGTTCTCTCTTATTTGAATTAATATTATAAAATTATATATAAAAACACCTCCTGATGAATGCATTTTTAGATAATGCAAATTTAATCGAAGAACTCCTGATGAATAATTTACTAAAATCGAACTTTTAATTAAAACACTGAATCTTTAGGAATGCGTGGAAAATGTAATGGAGCCCACATGCGAATTCGGGGGCAATTAATCATATAATTATGATACGATCAGATTTGTTTCTATAATTTTCTTTTTAGTATTTTATTTCATTTCCTCGAGGTCGGTTGCATGTTGTAGATCTAAGAGGCACGATGATACAAAATTAAGATGTCCCGAAGTTAGGATAACGTGTTTCCTAGAGAAAATATATTTTTTTCTCCTTCGACGTGGTCGCATGTTGCAGACCCCACAAAGATTGCCTTAAAATTAGGACCGCGAGTCATATTCATTATTTAAATTTAGAGAAAAATATTTTTAACGCTCGAATTGTTTTCATCTTTCATTATATAAAAAATATTCTCTTTTTATTTCCTCGACGTCGGTCGCATGTTAGCAGAAATATATAGTCTGATCACATGTTGGTCTTATGGATCATAACATCAAATTTATGTTGATCATATTAATTCATTATGTTCATTTCTTACATATCTCATTACTTATTTGATAAAAATACATAAATTTAACATACATACGATCATACTATACTTCTGATCACATTGTGTCATAGAGTCACAGTCGAAAAAAGATATGTGTTGAAATTAAAATAGCAAAAGAAAATGTATTTTTGATAATGCCCCTTTTTCAACTATACGTTTGGTTTGGTATCCATTTTTTTAATACCATCTGATATTTCTTTATATTTTTGGCTGGGAAGTTGCGGATAAGATCATGAAATTTATAAAGAGACGCAGGTTTAATCTTGTCCCGGAGCCTGATGTCTTCTATGATCTCGTCACCGTCCCTTAAAGAAATCGTTTTTCGGCCGTTCATCTCGTTTTTGTGGGCGGAATCTCAAAGAATTGAGCGCCGTTGTCACTGTCTCAAGAAGATACGAAAACGAGAAAATTGGCTGAGAGAGGAGACGAGGAAAAACTAGACAATAGACAATGGAATGGATCCAACCCAATAAATACCAAACCCGTAAGAGATTGGGCCATGAACCCATCCATTTGGCACCGTATACGTTCACTAGTCACTCTTTTGTTTCCCCCTTCATAATTAACATTTTGGAAGAAACAAATGCTGTGCTTGATTGATATCTTTGATAATGAATAATTAAAAGCCAAGTCCTTACCATCACAGCGATTAATAACAGAATCATCAAGAATCGCCAATAGACACTATTAAAAACACCTAGAACCGTCATTTCGCCAATAATGCGATACAAACTGATGGTTGCGTTCGAATCCTATGACTGAACAATCTAAATCGGTTTACATGTTTACATAATATTACAAGGACACGGGTTTACCCGATGCGCACCGGAAGAATAATGGTTGCCAGTTTCCACGTTAAAAAAAAACCCTGGACTTCATGTACTAGTCCATGTATATAATAATACAGACATACGAAGCCAATATGCAAACAAAAAGATTTAAAAAAGGTCCGAGAGAATGATTTTTTTTTTTTTTTTGGAGCTGACAAAGGAACAAGAGAGTTCACATGAACACGCAAAAGCAGCCAATGCAGAAAACTACACAAGTTCTCTGTTGTGTGTTGAGTTGTCAAAACAAACATGAAAAAAAAAAAAAAAAAAAAAAACCCTTTTGCTGTTTACTCTCAAATGGCAGACGAATATGGGTGTGTGCATACAAGACACTGACACAAACCCTCCTTTTTTTTTTTACAATTAGAAACACTATCTCATAATTTAAATTTCCCAAATGACAAACGTTATGCATTCATCAAAAAATGGAAAAATATATATTAGACTTGTTGCAGTGTGTAAGAATCTGAAGCATGGGAATTTGATTCCCCCAACTTGGTGAACATTTGATTTCAGTAATCTTTTTCTTTCTTTTTTTTTTTGGGAAAAACAACAAAAGGGTCTCTCCTAAACAGTGAAGTAATAGTGTTTACTGTATCACTGCCTTTGGCTATCAAACAAAGCACCTAAGCTAAAAAAAAAATATAAAGTTTCAGAAAGAGAGGGACACAACAGTTCTTATTTTTCATTGGCCAGCTCATTTGCTTTTGTAAAAAAAAAAATACTTAATTCAACTTTTTTTTCTTGATGTTAACCGAGATGAATACTTCTTTCCAAATGAAAACTCGAATTTAGGTTGGAAAGGAAATTTGTTACACTCCTTACCAGTTGAAGTATGCCATCTTGGGTTACTGAATTCAACTTAATTTACAAAAGAAAAAGAACTTTTGTAAAACAATAGGTCTATGTAAATCCATAAGAAAATCCCAAAAAAGAAAAACATATGTATACTTTTACAGTTTTACTGGAAACAACTATATCATATATATATTTTTTCAATTGAAAATTCGTTATAATGAACGGCATATCGTAATTCAGTTATTTGTGTTTGGGATAATCCCATATTCCCCCACAAATTTTCGAAAAAGTTCCAATTTCCTACACCAATTTTTAATTTGACAAAAAACTACACCGGATTTCAAATTTTTCCAAATTCCCCCACAAAATCTCAAAATGTGCTGCGATTTCCCCCATATCCGTAAACGACGTTAAGTTCCGTCAATTTTAATGCCGACGTGGCATGCCACGTCATACAGATTTCGCCAAATCAGCATATTTCGCCACATCATCGAGCCACGTCAGAAAATAAATAAAAAATAAAAATAAAAAAATTCTAGAATTTTTTTAAAAAACTAATAAAATAAAATAAAAATACAGAATTTCAAATTTTATTTTTTTAAAATAAAATATAAAATTATATATACATATATATACACTTTTATATCTATAAACAATTATATACAAATACATATATACACATATACATCTACATACATAATTATATACATATATATATATATACACACTTATACATTTATATATATACACACTTTTACATATATACACAATTTTTTAAAATTTTTTAAAAAAAATTACAGAATTTTAAAATTTATTTTTTAAAAATAAAATAAAAAATTGCATATACATATATACACAAATAATATATATATATATATTATTTACTTTTTCAATCATTATTATATTATAGACATAAATCATATATATTTATGGATTTGCCAATATAAGATCCACATAAAAACAAGAAATAAATAGTTTCCTTTTAAATACAAATAAAAACCTCAATTGTAAGTTTTGGTTATTTCAGATGTAAATGAGTGGTATGTATATCTGTTGAAAAAATAATTATTATGTATTTATTATTCAGATTATTTTTCTTTAAATTTTAAGCCAAATGAAATGTTTGAAAGAGTATGAGCTCATAATTCTAAAGGAGACAAAACATGTTATGCTAAAGAAAAAATTATCATTTGACAACCTGTCAAAGAAAATGCTGCAGAAGCTATGACGAAAGAATTATATATCAGATTTAATGTGTACATATATATATATATACATACATACATATTATGCATTGACTTTGATATGCCTTTTTTCGTTTTTCAGTCACTTAGGAATGTATATTAATGAAAATGTGAATGTGTCATTAGGGAAGAGTCAGAGGTTTCGAGAAAGGTTTGCGTTATAAATTGAAAATTACTAATTATAATATATTGTAATATAACATAGTTTGAAAATATTTTTATCCGCAACCCTTGTAAAAAGTATTTATTATTTTATTTAAGTATTTTAAAGTGAAGTAAATTGTAGTAAAATATTTATTATAAATGCGTATATATACAAGGGAATTCATCCACATTTTGATGTCATCGACCATTTTTTTAAATGTGTTGGTGAAAACAACCAAATAAACAAATAGAAAAGGTTGATTAGGGTTTGGGCAAATTAGGGTTTTGTAATTGTATTCCTCTTTTATTATATGATTTAATTAAATCAATCTGTGTTTGGGGTTTACGGCATTTATTAAAATTTAAAAAAAAAAAAAAAGCAAAGAGGTGATGTAATGATGAAGGACAAAGGATACGGGGCCCATTGTGTGGCAGGGCATGGGGTTGGGGTTGAACATGACCTTGTCGGTTGTTCTCTGCATTACTACATTCTCTCTCCTACCACCACCCTTGGATTTTTTTCTTTAAAAAAAAAATTGAAAATCCATCTCTCAAATTCAGATAATTTATCTAAAAATTTATTTATTTGGTTTTGTATCTGAAGTATTGAGAAACTATTTTTACATTCACGGGACTATTATTATTCTATCTGTGAAATATATATATTTACATTTATGTTTGTGTATCAATCTTATACTATAGATTCACTTATGACTCCCGTTGAAATTATGAGGTTGGTACATTTCACTTTGAGTATATAAAATGGACTCCGAAAAAATGGGTAAAATATATTCGATTTAAAAATTATTTTTTTTATAACACGGATTGAAATGAATTAGAGGATTCCAATCGAAATTCGACAATTTAATTTAAAATAAATAAGAATTGAAAAAAAAATATCCAATGGTTTTCATCAAATTAAAGAAATTTAACAAAAATTGTTCAAACAAAGATTAACTAAAACCCCAAAGTAAACCGAATGGAATGCATAAATAAAAAGAACTAAATAGATTTGTTATACACCAATTATATTTCATTTTATGCTTCAATAAAACCAATAATACAGTGAAATAAGTATAAATGATGTATTATCATTATTATTATTATTATTATTATTATTATTTAGTCCCATCACCTCTCTTTCTCTCTTTCTCCGATACTCTTCTCTCTTATCTTCACTTTGGCCTCACCACAAGCAACCAAACTGTCTCATGTTATCAGATCTCTAAGTTGGCTTGTTGGGAGCACTGAAACATGGTTTCTCCTCAAAGCAATTTTCCCCGAAAAACCCTAAAACCCCATTAAAACCCAAAAGTTCCAGATCTCTCTCTCTCTCAAAGTTAATGCCTTTGAGCTTTTATGTGGCAAAGATCCAGTTCCTGCAATCCTGGGTTTTCTTGAACCCCAATCTTGTCTGTAAGTTTGGTCCGTCTTCATTGTCTTTGATTCTTGTCTGACTTATCAATTATCACTTTTTTTTTTCTTTTGTTGTCTTTTGTCTTTAATTTTGTTTCCTCCACTTGATTTTGTCTTCCCTTGTCTGGATTCCATTAATACAGCTGGTGGGTTCATGGTTTTCAGGCATAATCACTCCTTCTCCGGCTCAGTTCCACGTATTTAATGCTCTTGGACCTCTCTCACCGCATAAAAATCCAATCTTTCTAATAAAGAATCAATCTTTCAATCACCCATTTTCATAATTTCCCCTATTCTCTTCATAATCTCCTCCTTTGTTACTTTCTATAATACAATATAATAAATACCTGTTATGGATATCAGAAGCCATGACTTGATTGAGAGAAGAGCAGAAGGTAACAACAATGATAGCAGCCACAACAATTACAATGGAAACAACACTTCTGTCTCTTGCACAACTCAAACCCTAGATCATCATTATCACCGACAAAAGTCACCGTCTTCGTTGTCTTTGCCTGGTTCCAATGTTGCCAAGACAGTGCGGTATCGCGAGTGCCTGAAGAATCACGCCGCGAGCGTCGGCGGCAGCGTCCAAGACGGC
>NW_010965373.1:2014159-2016787 GCF_000463585.1 Tarenaya hassleriana | reverse complement strand
AACCCGCCCGCGAGCGTCGGCGGCAGCGTCCAAGACGGCTGCGGCGAGTTTATGCCCGGCGGCGAAGAGGGCACAATCGAGGCCCTCAAATGCGCCGCCTGCGACTGCCACCGCAATTTCCACCGGAAAGAGGTCGATGGAGGCGGTGGAAACCGCCCGTACGGCTCCTCCGCCGCCCTCAGACCACCACCGGCGGTGGGGATGAGCATGATGATGAGTCCCCTCATGGTTTCGCCCCCGGCGAGTTTCCACCACCGGAAGTACGGAATGGTAACGCCGATGAGCGTTGCTTACGGCGGAGGAGGAGCCGAGTCGTCGAGCGAGGATCTGAATTTGTACGGACAGTCAAGTGGGGAGTACGGAGCGGCTGTGGGAACGCAGACGCAACCGCCGTTTTCGATGACGAAGAAGCGATTCCGGACGAAGTTTACATCGGAGCAGAAGGAGAGGATGATGGAGTTTGCCGAGAAGCTGGGATGGAGGATGAACAAGCAAGACGAGGAAGAGCTGGAGAGATTCTGCGCAGAGATCGGAGTCAAGAGGCAAGTGTTCAAGGTTTGGATGCATAATAACAAAAACAATGTCAAGAAACAACAGTCCATGTAATGATCATGAAGATCATATAATATATATATAGGCCTATATCTATATGAAATATATATATATGTATGGCATGAGTGTTAGTGTTAATTATTGTGGATGATGAAAGACCATGTGTTTCAATGTTTAGTTTAGCAGTTGTGTTTCCATCACTGCATGTTTTGCTTGTCAGTGATCTTGTTTTGTTTATAGTTCATGTCTCCTGGCCTTTTAGGAATAATATTTATTTTTCTCTCTAAAATTATGCTTTACAATTGGTAAATGCTAGTTCTATATCAATACCCATATCATTTGATCATGGTTCATACATATGTATATATATATTAATGGATGAAATGTACCAAAAATTTATACAGGTTATAATCTTTTGGCAGTGAAGGGTGGTATTGCCAACATTTTTCACGTACATATAGCATCTTTATATTGAATGTATGTGTGCGTATATATATGTATAGCACATCTTCCAACAAGTACATATCAGTATGGAACAGTAGATAGAACGTGGAAGACAACAACGTACAATACGACAAAAAAAACTGCAACTCTTTCATGAGTTAGTCCACTGTTTTCTGCAACACAATTTCCTTTTTCCCCCCTTAATTTTGACCATAAATGATTTTATAACTTTGGATTCCACAAAATTAAACAAATATTATAACATTCGAGCTGATCGAATCAACATCACATGCTTTACTTCTTCCCCTATTTTTTTTTTGGGGGGGGGGGGTTTATATCGATATCTAGATCGATTTTTAAGAACGCCGCACATAAATTATTAAAGTTAGAATATGTAATTCTAATCTTTTTTTTTTTCCGAACTTATGGTGTGCATTATTTATAAACAAACACGTAACGTGTTAAGGATATGCTGCTTTCATTCACGCAATCCGTAGTCCGTACATTGGACCGGGTTAGATTCAACGTACTTCAATACTCGTTGGTTATATGAAAGTAAATCGTATTAATTTTTCAATTTCAAAATTTTCATTTTACTAGGAAAAATCCTTAATTATATACTCCTTCATGTATAATATATATATATATATATATTAGACATATAAAATAAAATGGGGAAAACGAGTTTTTAAAAGTGGGCCAAGAGAAATGTATAGGCTTTTTATACTCATGATCAAAGTCCACGGCCCAGAAGGTACACCACCACTAATTCATCATAAAAAAAAAATACAAGGCAACAAATTTAGTTATTGAAGGCATACATACATACATACATATTATATATATATATATATATATATATTCCAACTCATGTTACAAATTATACATTAGGAAACATATATAGTTAGAGATATTCCAACTCATGTTATTCTGTTTGAAGGCATACATACATATTTATATATATGGGTACAAATTATACATTAGGAAACAAATTTAAATGGCATACAATGTTCATTTCCGAACCCTTTGGTCCATATAAAGACATTCACAAACTTTAGTTATTGTTGGGTCTTTTCCATATTGAAGCCCCAGTCCCTGCAGAAAAATATATATATTTTTTTAAACATATGTATGAGGAATTATGGAATATAATCATGCACTATGTCTCATAAATAATAATTTCATACTACACATATTTTCAGACCAAATTTTATTTAATGGTCATAGATGCAAGAAAAAAAAAAGGTTGCACCAATGCCATATAATTTAAACGCATCATCTTTAATATATGTTTGACGTATAATTTGAATCATTTTTTTTTTGTGCAAAGACTTAATTAAAATCAACTAATGATATGTACCATAATTTATCTTAAATTCTAATTTTCAAAACTTTTACTAACTCCATCATTCATAATATTTTTGAGTTATTAATAAACTAAGATTCTAATGCAACTTAACTACAATTACACAGGCTCTTCTACATGCCACGATTTTTAAATTTAAATTTTAGCCGTCACCGATATAAAATATATTTTTTTTTAAAAAACGGATTAGAACGTGAAAATACCTCAATTTATCGCCGAACCAGCCATAGACGGACTGAGCGGCGGAGGAGAAGGAGGCGACGGCG
>NW_010965373.1:1995119-2013899 GCF_000463585.1 Tarenaya hassleriana | reverse complement strand
TTTAAAAAAACGGATTAGAACGTAAAAATCCCTCAATTTACCGCCGACCCAGCCATAGACGGACTGAGCGGCGGAGGAGAAGGAGTCGACGGCGGGGACGGCGTGCTCGTTGAAGGACTTGGAGAAGTCCGTCGTGGCCTGGTCGATTCTCTGTCCGAACGTCGGCTCCTCGATGGCAATCGCCGATTTCATAGACACGATCAACATCACCGACAAAACCACCACCACCACCGATGCCATTTTCCCGGCCATTCCGACAAACTCTTTTCTTAATTTTAGGAATTCTTCGTTGAAAAAAATATATATATTGTATTCCTTTTTATCTATTTATTTACGTGATTTTAATCGTATTTCTCGGATTTCCGAAGAGATCGGTTATTTATGGTAAGGAAATTTATTTGTTTAATTTAATTAATGGGTTTTAATTTTTACAGCATTTAATTGCTTTTATTTTATTTTCTAATTCTAATTTTTTTTAGTTTTATTTGTTTGCGGTTATCCCTTGTGCATGCTCGTCGACGCCGGTGATGGTGAAAATTAGTATTGATGAGTTGGTTAAATGATGTCACAAAATACCCATTGTTTTTTAAAAAAAAAAAAATCAATAAAAATTTAAATACGAGCCAAATCAATTACAGCCAAATGGAATTTCCACAGCCCTAAAAAAAATCACAGGTTCCGACGATAAATGAATTGTTCGATTGAAACAGAACAAAACGACAAAACAGCAAAGTAGCTTTAACTTGGAATGGAACACATTTAAGGAGAAGGAAGTACAAAAGGAACGGATACAAAACATCATTTAAAAAAGCATATTACTTAACACTCACAAGCATTTTTTTTATAATCTTTACACAATTTCTTGACAATAATGTCGAAGGCGAAGAAACTTCACTAGATCTTTCGCTAGATCTTCAGATTCTTCATCAACCTGTAGAAGTAAAATAATATAAAAATCAATCAAAACAAAGGCCAGATGTTTTTTTTTTTTTTTGATGAAATAGGCAAGATGTTTTCTCTTCAAGCCTTTTTTTTTTATTAGATTCCATGAATTAACAAAATTTAATTAGCAACTTGAGGGTTTGATTAATTTAAGGGTTTCCTCGAAATCTATTTTGCTTAATTACTATAAAGTAAAATAAAGTCTAAATTATTAAGTGATGTTGGAGAGATGATCACCGACCAGGGGCAGGATTCGGATTATTCTTTTCTTTTATTTATTTGTATATTACGATTCCATATTTGAGGACAATGTGCATGTGAAGCACAAGAAGGATTAGATTTCATGTGACCTTTTTCCTTTACAAAGCCTAATGTACACATATATATATATATATATATATATATATATATATATATGTTACGAACGTGAATTATTAAAATATGCATAGACTATCGTTGGAGGGATGAACCGAAGCTCATGACTCGATGATTGATGTAGAAGATGAACAAAATATCTACATATGTCCGGCTAAACTTACCAACACTGTAGTTTTTTTTTTCTGAACATGTTTTGTAATTTTGTTATCCAATGTTAGGGCATATATAGATAGATAGATACTGTATTGAAGAGCAAAATGTCACTTTAATATTATAAGATCTCGGTGTTTTGTTCTGCTAAATGGGTAAGGTTAAAAATCAGACGCATTTGATGATAATATATTTCTTTTCGATATCGATTTTATATACATCTTATAAAATACTAATCATATAAAAAAAATTTGATCGTGGGTCATGAAAAAGATATCCATTGCAACCAATATATATATATATATATATATATATACATACCTTGAATCGAAGTCATCGATGCGTCGTGAGAGAGTCTTATACTTGGGCAAAGGGACTCTGTCCCTCTCGATGTTCATGAGATCTTCGACGAGGATGTCGTAATGATGCTTGACTTCTTCGGGGGATTTCCCTCCGACAGCTTTGGCAACGTTTTCCCAACGATCGGGAGTGTCCTTGTCGTACACTGCCAACGCCTTCTCGAACTTCTTGTTTTGCTTTGTCGTCCACGTTGACGAGCTCATGCAGCTTGATGCCATCAATTCACAGAGAGAGATGTATGAGAACGGTTGCTTGTTTTGGGTTTTAGGGCTGAAAGATAGGAACAAATGAATGCCGATTGGGGATTCTTATACGTAGGAAAAGATAACTAGATTCTCCAAGTTGGAGAATCTTTTTCCCTATAATTATTATTATTTTGTTTTTTTTATGAGGTCCAGACATGAGCTATAAAAATTAAAAACCTGTACAGTTCTTAGTTCTTTATTCATCGGCAATGCCATGTAAAACTTTCGGAAGAATATTTCAGCAGAAACCAATTGTAGTAATTATATAAACTCAAACCATTTTTCGGAGATTTGTGCATTGATTAATGAATGTTTATTTACATACGTGTCTTATCTTTTAAATTAAAATATATTTCGATAAGATTCAAATTCTATTTTTATATATGAACCATTTTTCTAAACTTCCGTTCCGTCTCTTATACGCGTTTTTCTCGTCTCGTGGATGGGTAAATCCATTCGAATGATGTTTTTTTATAAATAAAATTTTAATATATACAAGATACTATCATTATAAATAAAAACTAAATTAGAAAATTAGAAGGAGAATATTTCAAGTAGAATCTGAATTTTCTGGGGTCAATTGTTGTCTCCAATTGCATCGGATGCACCAACCATCATATGGACGAGAGTGGAGCAACTTGTGGAAATCGAGACAGGTAATTCTTTCATTTTCTATTTGTAGAAATCATTTTCACTTTTAAGTTTTAACTACAATTTTTATACAAAATCATGTTTTTTTTTTGCAACTTTTCAATTATGTGGGGATTAGATCCCAATTTTGATTTGTACCTCTTAGCATTGATGTGTTATCATATCCGAATGATCATTATTAATCATTATTGAAATAAAGGAAAAGTTTATATTATTAAAAGTTACATCATAGTCACGACTCATAGTATGCCATATGCATGGTTGAAAATTGCCTCATGCCCCATAATCTTGGTTTCGAACCCCCAAGAACTCTATCATACAATATTAATGCAGAATTTAAAAATCTAGATACAAAAAATATGTGTACTTTTGATTAATAGCTCGACGTAATCTGATATGGCTATCGTTAGTACGTGGATATGTATGTTTTGTAAAGAGACAACAAAAGGAAAAGATAGCAAAACAAATTACTATGTTAAAATAGTTTTGGGTTAAACCGAAAATTTAACCAATGAAACCGAAAAGGTATAATGAATAAATTTATAAAATATATTTTTTTAATACTTATATAATTGCTGTTCCTCTACCAATATATACGCATGCAATATTATCTTAATTTAATATTTCCAGAAAATGGTTACGCGAAAGAGATGCGCATTTGGAAATGCTCGAGCATCGGACAACGGGTATTGATATGTCATATTCTTCCTATCAAGTGTACCGAACTTTGTGGAGATATTTTAATCACATTATTTTATTTATATTTTTTAACAATTCGACATTAAATTTATCATTTTCTATACCTTCAGATTCCAATATATAGGGTTTTTGAATTTATGACTTCTGGAATATGGGAAGAGGTCATTTGAGCGACAAGCAATTGTCTTATAACCACTGAAAATGTAAGGGAAGGCATAAGGAAGAAAGAATCACGTAGTCGTATTCTCCGTAAAGGGTGATTTCTCCATATCTTATAAATTCTCTATTTTTACGTGATTATATCCTTCCCTTTATATTGAATATTTTTTTATATCATTTGACTTTATTGATAAATGAAAATAGACAGTGCAAAAGAATTTCATTATACCCAGAAATAAAATTTATATAAAAAGAGTTCCACAAAAAAAAAGGTATAGCGAAAGAAAGATGTGAAGTTTCTAAAAATCGGAGAACTGCCCATAAAATATTTTTAAAAAAACAAGAAAATGGGAAATACTGTTTAATAGTTTTTCCTTTTGCTAAAATACGTCTTTGAAAAAAAGCACTTGATCTTTTCTATTTTTTTTTAATTTAGTATTTTAAAATATCTTTACAACTTTATATAGTTTTTATATTGGTTGTCTAATTTATATTTTATTATATTAAACATTATTAAGAAAATTTAATAGATCAATGGACTATCAAAACGATGTTCGAATCCGATTCTATAACAAATATTTTTGCAATATTTTTTTCCAACCAGATTGTGGAACTTAAAGGATAAAAAGATTTAAAGTGATTGATGATACTACATAATACATATTAGATCCAAAAAAGTAGGTTTTGGTGCATATGAAATAGCTCCAAAATTATGCGTATTATTTTGGAAAATTTTAGAATGGTTGGATTATTTGAAATGTAATCGAATTTTATTTAAATGGATGTATAATATAGAAGGAAATAATATAACCTTGAGATTAAAATGATGGAAAGTGAGTGAAGAATTTGTGGCCTATGGTCAAATCGAAATGATTTTCTATGAATTTGTTATTTTTGTCAAAAAAAAAATTATCCATTCCAATACAACTTCACGTCGTTTCATGTAGTTAAAAACATCATGCAACCTTTTCCCTTGAAGAACTTCACGTCGTTTTAACCTCAGACAGAGGAGTAGAACGGCAACCCTAGTTCTTGTTCCACTTTTTTGTCCCCGTCTGATCTCATTTGTCTTCCATCGTCAGATTTCAGCTAGGGTTAGGGTTTTGCTGGGGTTTTTGTTCCCCCAATTTTCTCTTCATCCGTCGAAGAAGATGAAGTCTTTTCTTGTCTCTCGACAAGCAGTCAATCGATTTTCGACATTATCTTCGAGAAGTCCCAACTTCTGCAGAAACTTCTCCGCCATTACAGCGTCAATTTCTAACTCTGATCGCCACTTAAGCAGCCATGAAGAGCTCAATCTCTTGAAATATCCCAAATCCCCTATACCCATCTCGTCTTTGAATCGTTATTTCCACTGTACTCGTGAGACCCGACTCAGTGAGTCCAGTGTTGCTGTCTCAGATGACCAGGAAGAAGACGGCGACGACGACAATGGGTCCACTAACGAGTTCCTGTCTCGATTCGTTTGGATAATGCGTCGGAAAGTTTCTGAAGCATATCCAGATTGTGACAAGACAACGGTAGATGGTATGCTTTTGCTTATTGTTCAGAAAGTCGTGGAGGAGATCGAAAGAGGTGGGATTGGTCAGGTATGTTCTTCTGCACCGTCACCTTCGCCGTCGGCGGATTTTAGCGACGATCTATGGAATACCGTGTGGGAGGTGAGTAATACTGTGTTGAAGGATATGGAGAAGGAGAGAGAGAAAGAGAAGATGAAGCAATACATACAAGATCCGGAGGTGATGGAAATGTGTAGATTTGCTGGAGAAATTGGTATTCGTGGGGATATGCTCAGAGAACTTAGGTTCAAATGGGCAAGAGAGAAAATGGAAGATTCTGATTTTTATGAGAGCTTGGAACTGCAACGTGAAGAGGCGAGAGCGAGAGAGAGCGTCGAAACAGAGTTTGGAGAAGAAGGGACTATTTGCCCAGACGAGGAAGAACAACCTCAGGTTTTGTCTCTTCCTAAGCGGAAGGGGAAGTTTAGGTACAAGATTTACGGGCTTGACTTGTCGGATCCGAAATGGGTTGAAGTGGCTGATAAGATTCACGAAGCAGAGGAGATAGAATGGACAGAGCCGAAACCTGTTACCGGGAAATGCAAAATGGTTATGGAGAAGCTTCTATCCCTGAAGGAGGAAGATGACCCTTCAGCATTGATGGCTGAATGGGCAGAGCTCTTGCAGCCACACCGGGTTGACTGGACAGCTTTGCTTGACCGGTTGCGGGAACAGAACACTGGCTTATACTTAAAGGTACACTGTCACTGTTTCTTGTTCGGTATCAATCTGTTGAAAATTAAGTTCACTAGATAGATACTTATTGGTTGAAATGTTGAGTATAGTTTTTCTGGCATTTATGCCTTTTGATGATTTGTTTCAGCGCTTCATAAATCTTGACCAGTGTTGCTTCTTTTGGTAGAGTCTCTGTTTTCTTATAACTCATAGTCTAAGGTGTTTTATCTATCAGAAGTTGGCATTGTTGCGTGGCTAATTCACAATTTCCAGATAAAAAATTTAGACACGGTATGTTATTTTGATCCTCTGATTCTGGCTGGATGTTCTTCAGGTGGCAGAACTCGTTCTCGACGATAAGTCTTTCCAGGCCGGTATCCGGGACTACTCAAAACTCATCGATGCACATGCCCAGGCGAACCGCATAGAAGATGCTGAGAGGATTTTGAAGAAAATGAACCAAAATGGAATCTTTTCGGACATTGCAACGGCCACCACTTTGGTTCGTATGTACAGTAAATCAGGCAACCTTGACCGTGCAAAAGAGGAATTTGATAGCTTGAAAAGCTTAGGGTTCCGACCAGATATGAAAATCTACAATTCCATGATCATGGCTTACGTAAATGCTAACAAGCCCGATTTAGCCGAGTCATTGTTAAGAGAAATGGATGCGAAAGACGTGAAGCCTTCGGAGGAAATTTACATGGTTGTGCTCCGATCTTTCGCTCAACTGGGAAACGCTTCTGCAGCTTCACGGATATCCACCTCAATGCAAATTGATGGAATTCAGCTGAATTACGAAACTTTTAGTTTAGTTATCGAAGCCTGGGGAAGGGAAGGTGATGCAGATCAGGCAAGGAGCAACTTTGACTACATGAGAAAGCTCGGGCACAAACCCGATGACAGGTGCATCAGCTATCTGATCCAAGCATATAAGAAAAGGAACTCACTGGACAAGGCATTGAACCTTTTGTTGCAGCTGGAGAAGGCTGAGCTTGAAATCGGTGTTTTCACTTACACCGTTCTTGTTGACTGGATGGCTCGGCTCGGGCTGAACGATGAGGTTGAGCAGCTTCTGGTTAAGATTTCTCAGCTAGGAGAAGCTCCTCCTGTTGGGCTCCAGGCAAGTCTGTGCTATATGTATTCGCGGGCAAAGAACGAGAAGAAGACACTTCAAACCCTCGGGGTTTTGGAAGCGAAAAAGGATCAGCTTGAACAGAACGACTTTGAGACGGTAGTAACGGGGCTGAAATCAGGCGGGTTTGAAAAAGACGCCAGGAGAATGTTTGATCTAATGAAAGCTCTAGGATTTGCTCCTTCGGAGAGATTGAAGATGGACATGGCGGCACCCACAGGTTTTGTATCAAGAGCTGCAAGAATGAGATAAAGGTCAGTGGTTAACAAATCTTGAAAATTTTCATCTGGAAAACACAGTTGTTGGGACTACACTTGCCCAGTGGCTTTGGGCATTTCTTTGGTGTGATTTGAGTTTTAAACTGTAGTTGTGTTCTGTAATAAATTGACCCCTTTTGTGGTATCCATCATTTTGTTCCTTCCTTGTGAATCAAGGGTTAGTCTTGGAATCGTTTGGAAGACTGGGCTTCTGTTAATTTCATTATACGGATTTGATTCCTTACTTTAAACCTAATATCGGGTTTTAGCAGAATCTTAATAGTAAACCATCTATATATATATATATATATATAAATACCAAAGTCGAGTGAGTTGGAGATTCAGATGCAAAGGGCGATAAAAATGGCGTCGGGCTTTTCTGAAGATTTTATCATTCAACTGTTTTGTGCGTTAATATATGATGTAAAGTGTGATTATGTATGATTATTTAAATTATACCAATGCGCAACGTCTTTTCAAATTAAATAATAGGAATTATGAAGCAAAATATTTTTCACTGATTGAACAAAACTTTTCTTTTCCAGAGTTTGGATGCTGAATCATGTTTCGTTTTTGGTTTAGATGTCACAGAGTTTCATCACTGATGGAACAAAATATAACAGCAAATTAGATGATGATAATATTATTTGGGCTGAAAACAAAAGGCCTAGATGGCTTATTACATAATACGACAAACACAAACATCATCCCCCAAACGTAAAGAGGGAAAAAAAAAGGGAAACATAAACGACATCGTCTCTTGGGTGTGCATATCACCAAGCAGCACTTATTCTCAACGTGTGTAGTTGCTTAGAGGAACTTGTTAAGGTAGTCGTCGACGGTGGTGTATTTGACGTCGGGGTAGAGCTTGGAAGCCTCTAATCCAATCGAAGGGTCGATGTCAAACCAAGTCTGGTCAGCCTTCACGAATATCGCGTGGTTGCATGCCAACATTATGTTGATCGGAATTGGAGACTCTGAAAAATAATTAATGGTGAAATTAAGCAATCATATATATATATATATATATATATATATGCGAAGCGAAAAATGTGATTCAAAACTGTAGATTTCGTTTATTTAATACCTTGGATGTTCTTGAGAAGTTGTTCCTCGGAGATGTGGGTCCTGTCGATGGTTTTGCCGATCTTTTTCTCCCAAAGTGAGACGATGTCGTTGTGGGAGACGACGTTGCCGGGAGGGCTGATGTAAACGATCTTGTTCAAGGTCCTCGGATCATCGATGGCTCTCATGGTGTATGCCGCAGTGTCCTCCTCGTAGTTGATTACGCCTTTGGCGTTTCCATCGGCGTAAATGGTGACTTTGTCCCTCGGTGGAGACCTGATCGCGAAGTCGCATTGCGCCAAATTCGCCAGGAAATACCCGGCAAAGCAGTTGTTGACGACATACGTGTGAGGGATCCCTTCGGCTTCTATGGCACGACGGATCTGAACCTTCATCTCGAACTCCGATCTCAGAGGTTCAACCGCTCGGGTACGGTCCACGTCATTCCCAAACTCGGACGGCAAGAATCTCTGCCACCAAAGTTAAGAAACATTATAAATACGATTAATCACATCATAAATATGATTAAGGGAGATCAATATCACCTCGTAGACAATTAATATCGCCCAAAGATATACATAAAGAGAATACACTGTTATACCTTGACGTTACCGGCTTCCTTGATGGCGGCAATGATCTTCAACTGATCTAGTATTTGGGCACCACCCACGGTCGAGATCACCACGTCGACCTGCTTTATCGCTTTCACCAAGCTATCTTTGTCGTTTATGTCTCCCTGAATCATCACAACATTAATCACACGATTAGATATCATCGATCATTAGACCAAAACCGATAGACGGAACGGAAGCACGAGTCGGGAGAGATAGGCTCACGTATAGGATGGTGACACCGAGATCTTTGAAGCTCTGGACGAGCTTGGCCTTGGCGGGATCCGAGAGAGAGGCCTCTCTGACGAGGGCGAAGGTGGGATGGCCGGACTTTGCGCTTCCTTGGACGATGAATTTTCCGATGTAGCCAGTTCCTCCGATCACTAGAACGCTGCTCTTCTCCGCCATTTTCTTACAAAAAACTGTCTGAAAAAGAGGCTGTTTTGTTTAGTAATGTTATAGAAGAATTCTTGCTGTGTTTGATGTTTTGCTCAAGAGGTGTTCGCATAATTTATAGGCCAGATATGGACCGACGAAGTTACCAAAATACCCTTTTCTACGTTTCGGTTGATTTTTTTACGCCGTTGACTCGAATGACCGCTTTTGTTAGAAAGCTTAAAAACAATTATGATACTTTTGGATTTTATTTTATTAAATATAAGGAAAACAATCGTAGTTTTACAATAATAATTATGGTCAAATTATCATCAAAGGCATATCGGCATATAGTGTTGTAACATCAATCGTTAGCTTAAGATGCAAATCGGTCCTGTTTTTATTAATTAATGATTATTTTTCTAACAAAATCAATTTTTGTGATTAAGATTCATGGATGGGATTGTTATTTTAGTGATTTGCAGAGTTGATAGAAATTACTTTACAGACTTGCAATATTGGATCCGGTGAATTATAATCTTAGGTTTATAGAACCAAAAAAAAACTCTAAATTTCTGAAACATAAATTTTGAAATTAATATAGTTCCATAAATTCATTTCACAACTACCCTGTGTTATCCAAGACAATCCCGTGCGAAAGAGCTTCGAGATAGTCAAATAATAACGAAAAGTATTCAAAATTCACAACCTAAAAAAATGATATGGTTAATAAATAGAAAAATGGTATATTTTAATATCAACCATATCTCGTATTACATATTCAAACACTACCATTTTCTTATAATTATCCAAACTGGATATCTAGTTTATATCATAAATAAAAAATTATAATTTACATAAGTGTGTGAACTAGATATTTTTTACATTGACCAAGTCCTTTCAAATAAATTTGACATTCTCCCTAATTTTTTTTTTTTATTTTTGTGCAAGCTTAAACACTATCATGAACATTAGAAAACACCGGTCTATATTATGCATTCGTCTGAATGTCTTTATATTACTAAAAAATTTGTATTTCAAATACGAATTTTATCAATTTGTCTCTATTGCTTCTAACAGTTGAGATTTAGTAAATGGCTGTCTATATTGACCGAAGACCAGAGACTTTTGGAACTTTGACTGTCGAGACTCTAGATTTGTTTTTAAAATTCGTACTGATCAATGGAAAATAAAAGATACAAATAAAGACACCTACTTCTATCCATAGACCATATAACTTCTAAAGTATCTATAAAAAAAATTATAGCATTGTAATCTGAATGAAGTTAATTTTTTATATAAGGAAATTATATATTAGGACTAAGAAAATAAATATTTATAGGACTTATTAATAGTTATGCTTTTAAATTAATTTTTTTATATCTTATAAATTATTTCCTTCGGAAACGAATTTGTAGTTGCAGTAGAAAGTCCGTTTGTTTGGGCTTGCATAACCTAAATAATAATAATAATAAAAAAAGAGGCAAAAGAGATCTGTGACTCTGTAATTGAAATAAACATTAGAGCAGATATATTTTCACTTCTATAAATTAAAATCGATTATTATGAATTCTTGAATATTTGCGTCACATCATGGCCATGACATAAGCTCGATTATGCCATATCGACACGTAGCAAGTACTGAAATTTTGGGAATATCCCATCTTTAATCCAAACAGTTTGTCTTTTAATGTTTGAAAATTCAATTCTAGATCCGAGGATATTAAATATCGGAATTTCGGATATATCCCAAACTTTTAAATATTCAAAGAGAAGAGATGAAACGACGTATGAATAATTAACAGATAGACCAATGCAGAAACGGTAAGAGAACAGCGGATGGATCAAACCCTAATAACGTAAGTTTATATAACAGTGGCAGTTTTGTAAATATCTTAACCATTAGTTAGCGTTACGATTTGGAAAGAAGTGGATCGGACGTTAAAAAAAAATCAGATATTTTTCCTATCTTTTGAATTTTTTTACCATAATAACGTGTATTTTTTTATTATCGTGGAAATTTCTACTATATTTCGGATATTCGATCCACGCGTACGAGTCCACGATATACACGTGAAAGGTAAATTGAATATAAAGATAATATGTCTATATATTTATGATATCATCTTTTATCATTTTTATCTTTGTATTCCACCATTAGATTTCAACTAGAAACCGTAACATTACTTAATTTTGTACGCTTCTTCTACTTGTACATACGCATATGAAGAAGAGTGGTTGGTAAACGCCGGTTTACTTCGTCCATGGACGACCCAACACTTGCTGTATAAAACCTTTGACTAATGAACGAACTCACACATTTGCCCATAACTTCGTCCAGATTCACAAGCTCGGATTTATTAAAAGCCGGTCCAAATTGATCTAAGAACAATTATATTCTAGATTTTTTTAATAATATCTAAGATTTCGTACTGTTTGAACTTTGACTGTTGAAATATTTTTTAATGGGATAAGAGAAATATGTAATATTATTTTTCGGAATGTTCGAGCTGTGTGAATGGCCTTACTTCTTTATTTGAACGTAACGATTGGGAAAGCTTCTTCTCGTTGGGACTTTTACTCCCAAAAATCTTCGTTATTATCCGTAAGACTCCCATCTTTCAGAGATATATCTCAACCAATAAACCAAAGAAAAAGGCTAACGATACATCGATATAAAAATTTGAATGTGCCAAAAAAATAACAAAAAATTTGTATATTTTTATATGCACATAATTTGCTGAGATCTAATATTTTTCGTGCAAGTTATGATTCGTTTTTTATAATCCGAAAAATTACTGAGTATTTAACCCAATTATATTTTTCAGAGGATAGAAGAAATCTGATTGAATACATCTCTCCACACTTGAATTTAAATCTGAAATAAAAATATATTTTACATATTTTTTATCATTAGACTATCCAAAATGATAAGTAAATTATTATTCTTTTCATAACAATAACTTTATGGACGGTATTTACAGCGTAAAATCGGAATCGTTCTTGTTGACTAAAAAACAACGTTACTTGGAAAATTTTATTTTACAAACGAAAAAATATAACAGTTTTTATTTTATAAGAAAATAATTTTAAATAGAAATTATTTTATAAGAAAATAATTTTAAATATAAAGAAAAAATTTTAACTTGTCGAACCAAAGTTTAAAAAAAAAGTAAATAGTGAAATCTTTTACTTAGAAGAAAAAAAAAGTCAAGATTATCTAGAAAAATGATTCGAATCGCGTAAGAGTGACGTTTGGTGCGAGAAAGCCAACCCCCAGGAAAAATCAAAGTCAACGTAGACAAGGGTAATGTGGTAATTCACATCTCACAACTTCGGCCTATAAATTCCACCACCACCTATTGGGACACCACAAAGCACTAAAGCAAGAATTCTTCTATAACAATACTAAACATTAACATCCTCTCCTTCAGACACTTTTTGTAAGAAAATGGCGGAGAAGAGCAGGGTTCTTGTGATCGGAGGAACTGGTTACATCGGAAAATTCATCGTCCAAGGAAGCGCAAAGTCCGGCCATCCCACCTTCGCCCTCGTCAGAGAGGCCTCTCTCTCGGATCCCGCCAAGGCCAAGCTCGTCCAGAGCTTCAAAGATCTCGGTGTCACCATCCTATACGTGAGCCTATCTCTCCCGACTCGTGCTTCCGTTCCGTCTATCGGTTTTGGTCTAATGATCGATGATATCTAATCGTGTGATTAATGTTGTGATGATTCAGGGAGACATAAACGACAAAGATAGCTTGGTGAAAGCGATAAAGCAGGTCGACGTGGTGATCTCGACCGTGGGTGGTGCCCAAATACTAGATCAGTTGAAGATCATTGCCGCCATCAAGGAAGCCGGTAACGTCAAGGTATAACAGTGTATATCTTTGGACGATATTAATTGTCTACGAGGTGATATTGATTTGCATATTGATCTCCCTTAATCATATTTATGATGTGATTAATCGTATTTATAATGTTTCTTAACTTTGGTGGCAGAGATTCTTGCCGTCCGAGTTTGGGAATGACGTGGACCGTACCCGAGCGGTTGAACCTCTGAGATCGGAGTTCGAGATGAAGGTTCAGATCCGTCGTGCCATAGAAGCCGAAGGGATCCCTCACACGTATGTCGTCAACAACTGCTTTGCCGGGTATTTCCTGGCGAATTTGGCGCAATGCGACTTCGCGATCAGGTCTCCACCGAGGGACAAAGTCACCATTTACGCAGATGGAAACGCCAAAGGCGTCATCAACTTCGAGGAGGACACTGCGGCATACACCATGAGAGCCATCGATGATCCGAGGACCTTGAACAAGATCGTATACATCAGCCCTCCCAGCAACGTCGTCTCCCACAACGACATCGTCTCACTTTGGGAGAAAAAGATCGGCAAAACCATCGACAGGACCCACATCTCCGAGGAACAACTTCTCAAGAACATCCAAGGTATTAAATAAACGAAATCTACAGTTTTGAATCACATTTTTCGCTTCGCATATATATATATATATATATGATTGTTTGATTTCACCATTAATTATTTTTCAGAGTCTCCAATTCCGATCAACATAATGTTGGCATGCAACCACGCGATATTCGTGAAGGCTGACCAGACTTGGTTTGACATCGACCCTTCGATTGGATTAGAGGCTTCCAAGCTCTACCCCGACGTCAAATACACCACCGTCGACGACTACCTTAACAAGTTCCTTTGAGCAACTATACACGTTGAGAATAAGTGCTGCTTGGTGATATGCACACCCAAGAGACGATGTCGTTTATGTTTCCCTTTTTTTTTCCCTCGTTACGTTTGGGGGATGATGTTTGTGTTTGTCGTATTATGTAATAAGCCATCTAGGCCTTTTGTTTTCAGCCCAAATAATATTATCATCATCTAATTTGCTGTTATATTTTGTTCCATCAGTGACGAAACTCTTTGATTTTTAATTATGTTTCTCAATCGTTATTTCATAGGGTAATTAGTGCATACCATACCATTTACAGTCTCGTGAAACTGCAAAACGTCGACGTTTCGGGATCAATATCACAAGATTATCTAAAGCCTTTTTTCCTTGAAAGAAATAATAAATTATCCAAAACAAATACATATAGTATCTCATTTACATGCATATGTTTCGCCATAACTCGAGAAGAGATGTCCCAACTCTTCATTCAGACAATAATTATTAAAAATATTTCAAACCTATTGATATTATTCTTTCATATGAACATGATCTTGAGGTTTCGACAACTTCATAATGAAAAAAATCTATATGATACAAGGTAAAGGTGCACAGAACATTCTCTCACCTCACCTAAATACCATTAATACCCTTCACTAACCCTGACCTGGTGGATTCCTTCCACTCATTGCGTGGGTAGTTTTGTAATTTATTCAACTTTTGTTCAGAAGAAGTTGTCGGGGGCCCACGCGTGCTGACAAAGAAATCCAATCCGAAATATTTTATTGCTTTCGAACTAAGAATGCTATTTTTTTTCTTGGAAACTAAATATGATTTTGTAAAATAAAGTAAGTTTTTTAGAAGTTATATTTTATATTAGCTTTTGCCCATCTATAATTTTAATGTTGTGTTCAAAGTCCCGTTTGAATAATTCACACAATTAAAATAATCTTTAAACTGCTGATTATCATATTTGAGTCAACTTTTATCATATTTAAATTCCATATAAAAAAAATGAGCAACGAATATGACTCATTGTTAGCGGAGAATATTCTGTATATATGTTGTATATCTACTTATTTTTCTCCAAAATCTTCTCAACACTTCTACAGCAATCGGATTTTTTTTAATTTCCGAACATGACCATTTTTAGTAATTTCAAAAATTATAATTTTAGGGATTACTTGTATAAAATATATATTTGGCACAATAGATCTACCGTAAAAATTGTTTTTTTTTCTTTCTTTTCTTTTTGTCATACACCAAATATACCATCTGCAAAAAAGGACATTAACTCTGGAATTTGAAGAAAAAAAAGTGATATTAGAGATAATATTCCAGTTGTGTATTAATACCCAACTAAATTCAACTATAAAAAGTACCAATTTTAAATTCAACTATCTGGTTAGCACTAATTAAATCGCATTTAAAAAAGCGAACTTACTAATTCGAGTATTATGACGGACTAGTTATAGTAAATGGAAGTGTCTAGATTCAACGAACGCTGTGAAATTGGTCACATGGACCATCACTCTCTCCCCCTTTTCTTTTTTTAACAAAAACAAAATACAGAATATAGAAGGGTACTTTGGTATATTCACAAAACAACCTTGAGCCTATATATATATATTCAACACCCTTTGCCCAACATACCGCAACCAAAAGACAGAAAAGCAAAACCACACCATAGTGTTCGAGACTTCACCGGAAAAACCGTGAAGCATGTCGGGAAAAAGCAAGATTCTGGTCATCGGAGGGACCGGTTACATCGGAAAATTCGTAGTGGAGGCGAGCGCAAAGGCCGGAAACCCTACCTTCGTCCTCGTCCGCGAGTCCTCAGCTTCGGATCCCGTCAAGGGAAAACTCGTTCAGAGCTTCACAGATCTTGGTGTCAACATACTACATGTGAGCCTTTTTTATCATCGGGTTTTGTCAAAATTCGTGTTCGAAATGATGATGATGATGATGATGATGATGATGATGATGATGATGATGCAGGGAGATGTAAATGATCATGAGAGTTTGGTGAAGGCGATAAAGCAAGTAGACGTGGTGATTTCCGCTATTGGTAGCATGCAAATCATGGATCAGACCAAGATCATTGCTGCTATCAAGGAAGCTGGTAACGTCAAGGTCAGTTTGCTCTTATATTTTTTTTACTATAAATATTCAATAAATACATTACTAACAAAAGAAATTAACAAATATTTATATATGGAAAGGACTCGAAATGTTCATCTCTTACTCATCAATCATTACATATGGTGTCTATTCGTTCCGAATTTTCGGGTGGCAGAGATTCCTGCCGTCGGAGTTCGGGACGGACGTGGACCGTACGAACGCGGTAGAGCCGGCGAAATCGGCGTTTTCGGTGAAGGCGCAGATCAGAAGAGCCGTAGAGGCAGAAGGAATACCGCACACGTACGTTGTGGCCAACTGCTTCGCCGGTTATTACCTTACCACATTGGTTCAGCTTCAACCAGGCCTCTCTTCCCCTCCTAGAGACAAAGTCACCATCTATGGCGATGGTAATGCCAAAGGTAAAAACACACACACACACAAAAAAAGAAGAAGAAATATTTAATATTTTTGTTCATATACTACATTTTTAAATTTGCTGAAATCTTGTTGATAAGCTATTTTTTTCTTTTTAATTCCATATATAAATAGCATAAGATATAAAGTGACATCACTGCTACATGCCAGTTCCGACAGAGAGTAGATCTTTGAGTTGCTAAATGCAAATAGACACTGTTTCGGTTAGAATTTTACATTGTTTGTTTTTCTATATGGATAAACACCGGTTCATTTCAGATTTTGGATTTAGTCTATGTTAAATCTTGTTTAAAACTGAATCCGATTAGATATAAACTCAAACCAAACGGAGTTGAATTCAGATTTATTACATTGTAAGATGATATTTTGCATCGATTCATCGTTGTGATGCAGCTGTTATCAACAAGGAGGAAGACATTGCTGCCTACACCATTAAAGCCGTCGATGATCCGAAAACTCTGAACAAATTTCTCTACATAAACCCGCCTAAGAACATCGTCTCGGTGAACGATCTCGTCGCCTTGTGGGAGAGCAAGATCGGCAAGACCCTCGAGAAGACTTACATTTCAGAAGAACAACTCCTCAAGAGCATCCAAGGTGAGTCCGTACAACAATCTCCGTTCCACGTTCGGATTTTCAAACATTTAACTTATGAAAAAGATCCTATGCTTATGCTTTTCTTGCAGAATCTCCGATCCCCATCAATGTTGTTCTGTCCATAAACCACTCGGTCTTCGTGAAGGGCGATCAAACTTCGTTTAATATCGACCCTTCTTTCGGGTTTGAGGCGTCCGAGCTTTACCCCGATGTCAAGTACACGAGCGTTGAAGAGTACCTCGGAAAATTCGCTTGAGAATACTCGATACCATGATATAATATACTACTACAATGTTTTTCGAAATAACGGGTTCTTCCATATGGTGAAAGAGAGTGAGAATGGGCGCGAGCGTTATAAGAGAGTGTTGTTACATTGAGAAATGATGAATTACAATGGTTATGAATATATGTATATTTTCTGTTTGGATTGATCAAGTGATAATTACATATTATCCAATTTGATTTCACAAAGGCACTCCACGTCTTTTTTTCCTTCATTAGATAGACCATATCGATGATGTGGAAAAGCCTCTGAGGGTTCCGAAGTCTCTAGGTGAGTCTGAGGTTTCCAAGAATGAAACGCCGCGTTTAGCGGTTTAGGCGAAAACCTAGTTAGTTCGATTGGTAAAGTTGGGCACCTTTTGGGCCGTTGTTAGGCCCAGTTAAGTGAAATAATGGGCCTTCAAAAATTACAACCATTATCTATGTTTTTTTTTTAGTTTCAATGTTAGATCTTAATCTAAAAAAAGTGAATGTGTATTATGCGCAAGACAAAGACTATACAAAGCATAGATGTAAATATTTGAAGATTTTGAACTCGAATATTCCCATACAAATATTGTTTTCTGAAATTATACATTAGGTTGTATGTTTTTCCCATGTTCGTCGTCATCATTATCGTCATTAGAGTACAACAATAAAAAAAATTATAATTATATAAAGAATAAAAAATTTAATACAATAAATATATAATACTCAAAATCTTCGTAATTTCTAATGCTATTCTATATAACAATTAACAAACTCTAAAATCCCGTCTGGTCTAGCCCGAAAATTAGCAGACTTCGGATCTAAATTTCTTGACTCAAAAAAAAATAATTAAGCTTTCGGGTTGGACTCGAATCGAGTTTCGAACTCGAATAGAGACGGTCCGAAAATATGATATTAAAAAAATAAGATTTACAAAAAGTATTTATGCAGGTCGGATCGGCTCGACCCGCCCCGATCCGATCCCAGAATATATAGATTCGGGTTTCAGAATTAATTATATAGACTCAAAAAAATCAGTCAGATCCAAACTAAATTTGAAATCTTCGGACCGAGTACGAGATCGGGCCAGATCGGACCGACGATGTTGGAAATAACGGGTTGGATTTCATCAAAAAAAAAAAGGGATAATCCCATATTCCCCCACAAATTTTCGAAAAAGTTCCAATTTCCTACACCAATTTTTAATTTGACAAAAAACTACACCGGATTTCAAATATTTCCAAATTCCTACACAAAATCTTAAAATGTGTTGCAATTTCCTCCATATCCGTAAACGACGTTATGTTCCGTCAATTTTAATGTTGACGTGGCATGCCACGTCATACAAATTTCGCCAAATCAGCACATTTCGCCACATCATCCAGCCACATCAGAAAATAAATAAAAAAATAAAATAAAAATAAAAAATTTCTA
>NW_010965373.1:1990434-1995097 GCF_000463585.1 Tarenaya hassleriana | reverse complement strand
TACACAATTTTTTAAAAAAACTTTTAAAAAATTACAGAATTTTAAAATTTATTTTTTAAAAATAAAATAAAAAATTACATATACATATATACACTAATAATATATATATATACATATCCATATATACATTGAATATGTATATATATGTAAATATGTATGTATATGTGTATAAATATATATATATATATACATACATATTCATATGCATATATATACATATATATATATACATTTATACATACATATATACATATGTGTTCTCCTTTATACATACATGTATATATATATGTATGCATGTATGTATGTATGTATAAATGTATATGTATGCATATGAATATGTATGTATATATATATATATATATTTATACATATATACATACATATTCACATATATATATACATATTCAATATATATATATATATATATATATATGTATATATATGAATATGTATATATATATATATGTGAAGATGTATGTATATATGTATATATATTATTTGTGTATATATGTATATGTAATTTTTTATTTTATTTTTAAAAAATAAATTTTAAAATTCTGGAATTTTTTAAAAATTTTTTAAAAAATTGTGTATATATGTACAAGTGTGTATATATGTAAATGTATAAGTGTGTCTATATATATATATGTATATAATTATGTATGTAGATGTATATTTGTATATATGTATATGTATATAATTGTGTATAGATATAAAAGTGTATATATATGTATATGTAATTTTCTATTTTATTTGTGTATAACGGGTTGGATATGCCGACGTGGCCGTTTACCACCACGTGGCGAAACCTGGAATTTAGATATGTATGGGTTCTTGACTTGGGCCTTTTGTTCATGTCTCGGGCTGGGCCTCAAGTAATAATATGGGCCCACTTGTTTTCTGACACCCATGCTTTATAATTTATTTTATGAAGCTACTTCCTCTATAAAAACGCAACAAGGACACTTTCGCCAAATACTAAACCAAGAAAACAAGAAAACAACCCACCACAAAGAAAAGGCATGGCCCCTTCCCAGCAAGAAACACAAACCAAACCTAAAACCCACGAGGAAGACGAGGAAACGTTCGCAAACGCCATGCAGATGGCGCTTGGCTCGGTGTTTCCGATGACCATGAAAGCCGCCGTGGAGCTCGGCCTCTTCGACATCTTAGCCGCGGCCGGCGGTTCTGACCTGTCGGCGGCTGAGATAGCAGCCAGGCTCAGAAACTGCACCAACCCAGACGCACCTAAAATGGTGGAGAGGATCTTCCGGCTCCTCGTTAGCCACGGCGTGATCCGTTGCGCCGTTTCCGACGACGGGGAGAGGCTGTACGGTCTAACCGCTGTGGCAAAGTACTTTGTGACCGGTGAAGACGGAGTCTCGCTCGGTCCGCTCATGGTCCTCCTTCAAGATATCATCTATCTGCAGAACTGGTAACGGTCACATTATATCCTTTGGTACATCTGTTTTCTTGCAACGAGTCGTATCTATTACGTTATGAAACTGTCGGTACCTTCATAATACTCTATTAGATGATATAACAAATTTGTTATATCCTCTCTACTAAAATAGAAAATAAAAATAGCATATTGTATAAACCCTAAGTTGTTCCTTTTTTGTAGGACTCATCTCAAAGATGCAGTATTGAAAGGAGGAATACCATTCAACACGAGCCATGGGATGCATGTGTTTCAGTACCCAGCCACGGACCAGAGGTTCAACGAGCTCTTCAACAGTGGCATGTTCCACCACACTTCGGTCGTTCTCAAGAAGGTTCTTGAGACATACAAGGGCTTTGACCAAGTCAACCGCCTCGTCGATGTCGGCGGCGGTGTCGGCGTCACTATTAACATGATTGTCTCCAAGTACCCTCACATCCATGGCATCAACTACGACTTGCCCCAAGTCATTCAAAACGCCCGTACCTATCCCGGTACTGCTTTTTCTTTTATTTCATAAATTCAACCGTATCATATGAAACTATAGTGTATAACTTATTCTATTCTCTTTGCCAAATATCAATAGGAGTGGAGCATGTGGCGGGTGACATGTTTGAGAGTGTTCCAGAAGCAGATGCTGTTTTCATGAAGGTATGTGTCTGTATGTACATTTCATTTTTTTAGTTATTATAAAACTCCTAATATTACAGATCCTAACTCAGTTTCATGGGGTTTTTTTTTTAGTTATCATAAAAACGTGTATTATACCATGTATTTATACGTCTAATGGGCGAAAATAATAAATATTCAGTGGATAATTCATGATTGGGACGATGAGCACTGCCTGACGATGCTGAATAACTGCCACAAAGCGATACCGAAGACAGGGAAAGTGATAGTGATGGATGCGGTGGTTCCGGAAGTTCCGGAGGCAACCTTGTCGGCTCAGGACATATCTCACATGGATCTCTTCATGATGACGCAATTGCCCGGCGGCAAAGAACGTACACGGCAGGAGTTTGAATCTCTGGCTGCTGACTCTGGATTCGCTGGCGTTAAATTCGTTTGCTCTGCTCGTAATTTTTGGATCATGGAGTTCTTCAAGTAGTTACATTGTTTCAATCCGACATTGTTGCTTTTCATTCTCATGTCTGTGTTCCTGTCTCCGCCTGCATTCGCGTTTGTATTTTGTTTTTTTTTTGTTTTTAGTTCTGATCTGATCCGAGTTGTTCAATCTGTTTTTGTGGTTTTGGCAACGATGTTCTAGTATTTGTCTCGTTGTGTTGGATCCGAATTATCAGTTTTTAATAACGTGGGAACCCGTAGTCATTGCATTTTAAGTGCATACTAGGTAAACCATGTTCTCGTGTAATAGTTTGAAAATCACACGAGAGATGTAAAACAATCTAAATTGTTCATACCTTACATGCTTACAGATGAATAGATTAAGAGAATTCGAATTTCAACCTTAAAATTGAATGGCATAGTATTCAGCCAATTCATCGAGAGTTTTCCTCAATTATCGTTTTTAATTAATGTATAAAGTTTGTTCGATATTTTGAAGTTTTCCGAGAATTCTTCTGTTGCAATGGGACTTATAAATGAGAGTAGTCGTAATATATACATTTTTTTATAATCCGAAAGTTTATCGTAATTTTGATCTAATTATATTTTCTAGAAGATCGACGAGTGAATGTCTCTCTAACGCTTGGATTAAATCTATGATTAGAGTATGATTTAATATTCTCTTAGTAATAGACCATCCAAGGTTGGTGTAATATATACATTTGATATAACTAAAAGTCTTATATACGACGCCCCTTTAAAGAAAATTGTAAAAAATTAAAATAAAATACCCTTGTACCAAATGCTAGTGTACAATATACAAAGATAAGTCTCCTCCTAGGCTATATATGAGATTTCATGTTTCCCATTTGTTTAGGCAGGACGCCTAATAATTAAACATCTACTTGTTTCTTAATTATTTTTCCTTTCACAAAAGAACGTGTAAACACATCGTATGGTGCAAATAATACAAGTCCAAGATAATTAATGGATCCCTCTCGTATTTTAGGCAGATTCTGTAGTTTTTGTGGTTAACTGATCTCAATAATATTATTTATTAATCCATGTAATTAACTGTGTGGTTTTTAGTATTAATTCCAATAACGAAAGTATTTGTGCATCTTGATTCAATGCCGTCCAGTTCTGGTCGCAGTATCTTCCACGTATAATAGAAGGCTGCGCGCTTATAATAATATTGTTTTTTTTTGGTAAATGGTGATTGCATTAATTATATAAAACAGTACAAATAGAGTTTACGTAGAAATAAAAAAAACCCAAAAATTAGATAGCGAATTTTGTAATTGTATCAAATCAACACATTTTGTAATTTCTTCTCCCATGAATGACGTAGACGATTAATTTCAAAAGACCGAAAGGTGCAACCTAAAGAATCTTAGGTTTACCCCCAACATGTCGTGGGTGAGTGATCAAGTTTGAGATGAGAGGTAATTTCATCTTAAGATTGAGTTTTCGATTCCTGACTGGTGGGGAGGGATGTAATTTTTGACTCTATACGGTTCATATACATAGGTTATTCCCTGACCGAAGATTTACCTAGTCAGCGTTCCGAAAATCAGCAGCTAGAGGTCATCTGTTATATATATATAAAAAAAACTTAGGTTTATTTACAAGTGTGCCATAAAGAATCCGTGTGTTATTTTATCCCAAACCAGGATAGTGACCGTCATCATGTCGAACAAACGCGTTCGAGTTATAGACATTATTCGATTTGCTAAAGTTGTATACGTATGTATATATACATATATATATGAAAAGACCGACTTTTGCAGCATAGAGATTTGTAGATTACGGTATTATAATCTCTCACGAACTTCATCGTAGAAACATGTGCAACGAGAATAATTACCGATAAAGCTGAATATATATATATATACATATATGTAGGAGCAAACTCTTTCGGCGATGCCTGCATGGTTTTTTTCATCAGATGCGGGTTTCTGTTGGGTTTTGCAATTAAGTTTTCGAGTTTTTTTTCTTCTAAATATGTAATTAATTTTTTATTTAATGGTGTTTCAGGAGAAATATGGATTGGTGTTTGGTTGCTGAGAAATTCTGGGAAAATGATAGAAAGAGGAGAGAGGGAGAGAGCGAGGCTGGAGATGAATTCTGCCATATATATATATATATATATATATA
>NW_010965373.1:1977434-1989963 GCF_000463585.1 Tarenaya hassleriana | reverse complement strand
TATATATATATATATATATATATATATATATATATATATATATATGGTTCCGCTAATATATATAATAATGCTATGCACCATTTTTCGGATTACTGAATTAAGCATTTTGGAAGCTTTCTGAACATGTTTATGAAAAGCAAGCTGTGTCCATGATCCATCCAGTGCTCTTCATTTAATATTTAATATATACATATATATATATATATGTATGTATATATCACTTTTGTTCTGCATACGAAACTTCAAGTTCGTCCAATAATTTCGTAGTTCCTTTTTCTTTAATCAACCCCGAGGTCCAAAGCTATCCGCTCAGACATATAAATATTTCCATACTTATTTGATATATGATATTTAATTTGGAAAGAAAAAGTTTAAAAAATAATATATAGAAAGAAGATGCCTAAATTAGGAAATATAATAGGTGCAAGCCGCAGAACAATATATATACGGGGATCGATGGGCACTTGTGCAGCTTTTTGGGACCAGATAACTCTCAACGTGCATTCGGAAGTTGTCAATATATTAGTATTTTATACATTTTTCACGTGGGCACATACATGAGATGTCGGAACGGAAAAACAAGTCAAATGTTCAACTATACGAGGGTTTCATTATTCACGCGCAATTTAAAAAATGGCGTATTTATCATACTTTTATAATTAACGTACCCAATAGTGTGTATATCTTTTTTTTGTGCTGTTTACAATTTTATACCTAGTAAGTATGTGTGTTTGCGACCCAACATATCTCGTGGATGAGTGGTCAAGTTTGGGGTTGGAGTTAACTCCACCTTGAGGTTGAGTGTTCGATTCCTGGCTGATGGGAAAGGAGGTAAATTCTGGGTTTATATGATCCATATACAAAAGCTGCTCCCGGACCGGAAGTTTATCTAGTCAGCGCGTCCGAAGCCTAGCAGCTAGGGGTTCTTTTTTTATAAAAAAAAAAGTAAAGTATGTGTGTTTGCATTATAAATGTTGACCAATGTTATATTCTCCAATGATTTTTTCAGTTCTTTTTTTTAAAAAAAAAAACTTTCTTCTTTTCATTTGGTTATTTATAGATTGCGCCTAAAACCTTGACTCCAATTCTAAACCCTAAATCAAACCCAGACCCTAAATCATATATCCTAGATTTCATAGAGTAAAATCTGGTTGATAATTCCTCTTAAATTTAAGCAGATTCTTTAGGTTTTGTGGTTGCAACTCTAACTCTGATAATCGAAATTAAACTGTAACATATAACTTCTAATTAGGCTGTTCATCTCAAGACTACTATTAATCCACGTAATTAACTGTATGATGATATTTTAGTTTTGAACCCTAACCAAAGTATTTTTGCATCTTGATTACGTCGATCTATCCCGGCCGCAATCTTTCCATACAACGGAAGCATGAACTGACCATATCTAAATTTCATCTATATATGGCTTTCAATATCTTCATGGCAATTGTTCTAGGGATTGTATTATGTGTTTTCCTTTGGTTTTTTTGTAGGATACAGCGCGTAAAACTACGCGTTTACAATTTTCTTATAGATCAATACAACTTGCGCCCGTATCAACACATTTTGTAATTTCTTCTCCCACGCATGCAGACTATTGATATTATCAAAAGACCGAATGGTGCAACATAGAGAACCTTGGCTTTACTTTTGTCGGTACTTATTTTATCTTGAAGAAGACCAGTGGCAGTCATCATGTCGAAAAAACGCATTCAAGTTATAGATATTCACAGCATATATTATATTTTCTTCTATTCAAGTTTCTGAATCTATATACATACATATATCTGACAGCACGTTAGAGAAATATCTATTAAAAGACCGACTTCTGCACGTTAGAGAAAATCTATTAAAAGACCGACTTTTGCAGCATAATGAACACGGTCATAAACACACACAGAGGAACAATGAAGCACTAGGAACCCACTAATAAAAAAATAACATTATTTAAAGGAGATTATATATATATTATAAAGAACCTTAATTTCAGCACAAAGAATCCACCACCATCATCATCTGTCACTATTATGCAGTATGTTTTCCGTTTTTTTTTTTAATATTTATGATCATTTATGTAAGTTTTATTTTTTCAAAATTGTTTTCAATAACAATGACACGCATTAATCACGACGTGAAAGTGCCCTTTATACTTTATATATATATATATATATATATATATATATATATATATATATATATATATACACAAGTATAATAGTATAAAGGCTTCTCGGGAGTTTCGGCAAGAACCAATATGGAAAGTGACCACACCTTCATCATGTTCCTTTTATTATTATTTTTTTCTTGACAATTCCATAGCTCTTTGTACGTTTATAAAATCCATTTGATCCGCTGACAGGGATCCATAACAACGAATCATACGTGTAATTAGGGTTTATGCGTGAATATATTTACCGAATTACCGCGATGAAATTAAACTTCATCAGGACGTGCTCAAAGTCGATCATGGCACTGTCCATCGCAAGCTTATTCACCATTAGCATGATTCTCCACCACAAATATTCGACCCCTTTGCTCAGAGCACACAATGATCTCGAGAAAGAGACGACCCTCCATTTCTTTCTCCACGACACACCTGGCGGACGAAACCCTAGCGCCGTCAAAATCGTAGCTCCGTCGGACCAAAGCCGCGACGACACCTCGCAAACGCCGTTTGGCACCGTCTGGGTGGTGGACGATCCGCTGACCCTTGGTCCCGAACGGGATTCGGCCGTCATCGGGAACTCGAAGGGCATGTACGTGTCGGCGGGCAGACACGACCGAGTGATGGTAGCTTATCTCGACTTCGTATTTACAATATTCCCTTTATACAAAATTGACGGTAGAGTTCGCCGTGGTGGGAGGCCGAGGTGTGTTTCGGATGGCGAGAGGATTTGCCAATCTTAAATGCGTATTTTACAACGAGAGTAACGGTGATTCAATCGTGGAATACAACGTGGTCGTGAGGCACTATTGAATCACGACGTACGTACGTATGTAGTAGTTGTTGGTGCGTCTATTACCAATGTCTCCATTCAATCTGTCCTGTCTTATAAATGTTGTAATAAGATGTTTGCTAGACTTCAACAGTTCCACCATTTGTACAATGCTTTCTAATTGGGATCATGAATGTAAAATATATCTTCCATAACCAGCCAACACAACCAAATTAGATCTGGAAATAACATAAGAGACCCAAATTCCTAATAATTGTTAAAATGGGAAAACGAATATGTAATTGGAGTAAAATAAGATTTGAGATACAATATCATTATGGCAAGATGTATTATCGAGGAAAATGATGTCAATGCACTACATGCATGGATGGATGTTAGCAAGTTATGGAAACTTATTTATGTACCAATGTCACGAGACAAATGCGTTCATCGTGTGTTAGTATGTGGCGAAGAATTCTGATTAACTTTTGAGGATTATTAACGTTAAAAAATTTACCCATCATGAGAAAGTACGTATAAGCATATCATAAAACACAAAATATACAGTAAAGTTGTTGAATAAATAAGAACTTATTAGCAACAAGTGCTACACGAAATGGATATCACAAACCTCACATAGACTCGATAAATGAAAAATTAAACCCTAAGGCACAAATTCCAGATCTGGACCCATACGGTCCAAACATCAACTCATCAATAGTACGATTTTTAGCTAATTTTTGGACGAACAGTTCGACCAATGAGCATGCAAGTCCACAAGAGGCTTTATCTTGAGGGTAGGATTGTAGTCGAAGAAGTTGGTCGGCTTCAGTTCAAACCCTCCCTTTAAGACCGACATTATCGGGAAATCTTCTTGACAAGGGACGTGGTGAAACGCCATTGTATACCACACGACTATATCCTTGTTCTCTATCTCCCTGTTTCTGCAAAATCCAAGCAACGATGGTTAGCAAAACTAAAATCCGCCACAAACATGAATAAATATCGTTTATACATATAAAACAAACCCCCGAGTCCAAACGGCTATGTTATCGTCTCCTCGGCTCTGATCCGGATATTTTCCGCCGATCCATTTCTCAGATTTGTTGTAAGGTGTGACCCATATGTTATATTTGGTAAACGCAGCCCTAATCTGTGGATAGTCATCTTCGGACAAAAGAGGGACCGAGTTCAAACCCGGAACCAACTTGTACCCGACATTATTCCCAATCTTTGTTTTCTTGTTCGGATTCACCACTGTGATGTCGACGGGCTTCGTCGGGTCGAGTTGAATCTGACCGTCCGATTCTCTCTCCGCCGTCTCACTGGCCACAGTCCAATAGCTCTTTCGTGGCGAGACATGATTGGTGGAGGTACGACGTGTCACCAGCCGGTTCTTCACGAAAGAATTGGTCTGGCCGTCAACGTCGAGATCAACATGGAAGGAGATGAAGTGGTCGTGGTGCGTCCCTATCGTGTTCTCCGCTAGTAACGTCCCGAACGCGTCACCGGTTATATTCTCCCGGCGCGTGTACGTCACGCCCCTCACTTCCGGCACTCCGGTTAAGCCCACCTGCCCATGCGCATTGTATGTACATGTCATATCTTATGTATATAAAAAATTGCTCCGACCTGGATTATATGTAGAATATAATTTTACCCATATATTGATCGATCCACTTGGTTTGAACTCCCAATCCATTATATAGTCGTAGCTTCCTAGTGCGGCCACCATCCTCACCGTCAACGTCACTTCCGCTCTTGCCTCCGTGTACTATATAATTTTGATATCGAACATCCAATAAAAAAGACAATTTTTTTACAGTAAAAAAAATATATTTAATATCTAAAGTTTGAAACTTTATCTTTTTTTTTAGCTACCTCCTTTTGGGGAATTCCGAATTCGGTGTGTCTCCATATCACGTTCCCTGTATTCTTCTCGAAGACGCAAAAAGCATTCGAAATCTTCGCCGGAAGGCCACCGGGGCCGGCGAAGTGGGCGTCCATGAAAACGGCATTGGCCGGACAATCCTCCGACGGCCGGAGAGACGCCGCGGATTGGCCGCATCCGTACTCGCCGCAGTCGAAGAATGTCTTGTAGTACCACTCCTCTGTCGGATCCATGTACGGTACGAATATCTCCGACACGAATCCACGGTACATCACTCTACGGTATCCCCCTTTCTCAGCATCGTAAACCGACGCTAACGATATAACCGGTCCCGACCGAGCATCGAAACCCAGGTGGAATTCCCAGTTTGCCCATCTGATTCAAATCTCAATAGCACCACATGATAAATCAACTCAGTAACTTTTATATAATGTAAGCTTTTATCGGTTCTATAACCAAGTTAATGCTAATCATTTTGCGATGAAATCATGTTCAAACCTTATAATATGTCCTTTAATGTCGAATCCTGGTCCATCCGAGGATTGAACGGTGACCGGACCACTGATCTTGGGGCCATAAGGTGGCTTAAGCTCCGTGGCTCGGTACTCTGTCCCCTCGGCCTTTGGTACAGGGACCTTAAATCTGTCTCTATAGTCAACCACTTTCATATCATCAAGGTCTACGACTAATGTCACACCTTCGATTGGCCTCATGAACAAATTCACCGTGCCTTCCGGGTAAAAACACGGAACCTTTACGACCCTTTTCGTCTTTTCTACCTCACCGTACCACCCAGCTGAGAACAACGTGCAAACCACCTTAGAGAGATTCAGGCCCCTTCGTCTCACGGATTCAATAAACGGGCCATACCTAAAAGGTAAATCAACGGCTAAGGATTTTTCATCGGGGCTGTAAACAGGGTAGCCAAACCCTCTGTAGATTTGGCTCGAGAGCATGGACCGTGAGGTTACGTCGATAACCAGCTCGAGGGTTTGTTTGTTGAGCCGAGCTATGGCGGCGGCTCGTCTAGGGACTGCAGCAGCCTGGGTCTTGACAATTTTTGCAGGACTACCCAAGAATCGATTTCTAATAAACCTTGTTTTCGAGCCAGTGTAGCCGACAAGTGAAGCACAAGCATTCACTCGTCGGGGATGAACTGCAGGGCAAACAACCGGTGCATGAAGAGACCTCATCTTTGCTCCTTTAATACAGAACTGTAAAATGCAGAACAAGGAATTTAGTTCTCGTTAACAATGACCAAATTTAACTTTAAACAATCACAAACCACAATAACTGAAAGAGATATGAATCAAAACACGATAAAGCCGTCTCTATCACCTCGTATCTAAAACAACTGAAAAAAACATAATTAGATTTTGAAACACCTTAGAAACTTGAGTTTCAGCAGGTGACAGTGGATCCAGAGGGTGGTGGCTTGGTTTCTTGAGGACAGAAGTTGATGAGAGAGTGGAGTAGGAGACGAGAGGGAAGAAGAAGAGGAAGAGAAGTTGTCCTAATGAGGAAGCCATATTGTGTTTGATGTTGGGTTCAAAAACTCACTAGCAATATCATATGCTTATATAGACGCTTGCTTGTCTTATCGTTTTTATGTTTCCTCAATCAATCAATAATTAATGGGTAAAAAAAATTGAAAGTTAAATTGAACTTTAGTATTATATATGCATTGTTTTATATAACTCGAATTGGGGTTAATTTAGCTTGGGGATTATTTTATTTATTTAAAAAAAACACTATTTGCATTTGGGCTTGGGCCTTTCAGTAAATAAATTGGGCTGACTCAACTTCTGCTCTGATTCTTCGTTAATATTACAATATGGTTAATTATGATTATGGCATTGTTTCTGTTCATCCCAACGTGACAAAAACCATCCACATGTCTGCCGGATTAGACGAACATTAATTAGATATTAGTTATGTCTGGATCATTAATCGTATATAGTTAATTTAAGTAATTTTAGTTTGTTTGAATAATTCAATTGTTTGGTGTATTTGATCATCTTATCTAATTTGTTAAAAAGAGGATTAGCAAACTAATCTTCAATGTCCGACACAAGATTTGACTTAGCCTGCACTACTGTTGATACGCCGAATCAGTTCTGTCTGGATTAATTGCGGTTTAGCCCCTGAATGTTTTGTAACATTTAAATTTAGTCTTTATCTTTTGATATATTACATGTTTACCCCTTAAGTTTTCTCTAACTGTGCATGTTCCAAGCTCTCAATCTCGTGCTTGATGGATTTTCAGGTGACAATTGCTTTATACTGTCTGGGTAGATTAGTGTTTAACACTATCGTATTTATTTATGTTTTTCAAGTCATAATGTTTAAAAAATGTTATTAAAAAGAACTTTCATGTCGAAGAAGGATTTTATAATGTTAACCAAATTGTAAAAAAGTTGTTTATTTTTTGGGAAATCTAATATAATAGTTTTGTTATTTTATAAAGTTTATAAAAATTAAAGAAAAAATGGAAAGTAGAGGTATGTTTTATTGTTTTGTTAAATTAAATAATGTTTTCAATTTCTTAATATTGTAGGTAAAAAAAGTAACATTTTTTAAATTTTGTCCAAGTAATAAATTCAAACGGGTGCAATAATATTGAAGGAGTTGTTCCTTTTTAGTACAGAACAGCGCGTGACTTTCACTCACGTGTCTTTGATAAGCCCACAAGTGGCTTCATGGGCTTCATGCTCTCATCAACCAACCAAAGTCCAACCATCCTTCTTTGTAACAATTTTTTTTTTTTTGGTCGCAACATTAATGTCCTTTTTAACAGTTGGGTACGTGAACAGATGAATTCCATAGAATAGTAGAAGAATATTTTATATGGATTCAACTATGATTTAAGATATCGGATTTCCATATATTCTGTATTTCCAAATTCCCATCAAATCCCCCACACAAACATTTGGGATGCTTATATAATGGATCAGAATTAATAATAGATATTCGAATTTAATTGATTGAATATAATTTTTTAGTCAAATTAAATGGGAATTAAGCGTACTCAAGTAGATTTTGAAGAAAATAATCTAAAAACTAAAGTAAAATCAAATTTTAAATCATTATTTATATTCAGATTGAATATGGACAAAATTCTAAATTCCTAATAAAAACTCGAATATATAAACTTTTTTTCAAATAAATAAATTAAAATTATTAAATTAAAAGCAAATGGAAATCAAATGGTTATGGCATAAGACATGATCTACGGATGATATTAATTTGAAGTTCTTTTTGCACGATTTTATATTATATGCTTTTAACGTATTAAATATTCTATGTTTTGCCACGGATATATTTCAAGAGAGGTACTTAAAGTAAGTTCCATTCCAAATATACAAAGTTTACAGAACAAAGTGAGATTATTATTACTATATCCAGGATGTGCATAAATCTCTGGATCTCTTAATATTGCCATACTTTGAAAACGGTACATTAATTGAAATTGCAATAATATAATATACTTTTTATTTGGTTTAACTCAATTCGAACTAATTCTACATTAGGAAAATAGATAACCCTAGGCACTATTTTTATTCACTCAATAACAAAAAAAAAATCAAATTGAAATTTTGTATTTGGGAATACAGATATGCATGAATCGATATTTGGTAGGTGAATAATATCGGCTGCTTGTGTCAAATAATTATTTAAAATTTAAAATTTTAGAGAAGGCGACATTAATATAATAATATAATTAGGCGACAATGATTTTTCAGGCCTTAGGGCTCTCTATAAATAGACTTCTTCCCTCCAAACAATACCCGTACCACTGTCTCAGCGTTTGTTTTGTATCTCCTCTTCGAGCGAATTATTTTCTCCCATAAAAAAAGATTCAAACATTTTCCATAAAACCCCCACTTTGCTGGAAAACTTTTCATTTTCCTTTTCGTTTTCCTGGAAAATCTTCTCCGTCTTGTATACTTTCCTTCGTTCTTCATCCACGAGCAATACGAATCACTTATACAATATCTATATAGACAATTATACTCGCAGATCATAAACCAAAATGAGCCTATTGGATTTCCCCGGCATTGAATCAGAGAAAGCTTACGCGATGAAGAGGTACGGCGACCGGAGGAATTACCTGAACATCCTCCGCGCTGCCGAAGCCATCTCCGCCGTTGCTCTCCTCGGCTACTGGTGGTTACCAACGGCTATGATATGGCTGGAAACCGCTAACGATTGGATCCGCCGGATCTTCGCCGTCGTCGACAACCATTCCGTCCTCTTTATCCTCATCAACGTCCTCATCATCTCGATTATCGTCCTCTCTAGCGAGAAATCGGAAACCGAATCAGATCTCTACGATCAATACACCGCCGCCGCAACCGCCGTCGTGTATCCGGTGCCGGTGGTGAGAGATGATGACTCCCACTGCAAGCGTATCGATCCGGTTAAACCGAGGATCGAATCCACCTCCGCGGCGAATTGGAGAGTACCGGAGAAAACAGTTACGGCGGAGGAGGGGAATCGGGTGGTGCATTGCGTCGAGACGGTGAAGAGCAGTAGTTACCGAAGGACGCAGTCGGAGAGGAGGAGGTCGACGACAACAACGACGGAGATGCGGCGGGTGGAGTACCGGAGGTCGGAATCGTCGGCGGCGGAGAGGGTGAGCGCGTGGGGTTCACGCTCGGTTGAGGGGCTGAGCAATGAAGAGTTCCGAGTGACGGTGGAGAGGTTCATAATGGAGAAGAAGAAGACTCTGACGGAGGAGAACGACGTCGTTGTTCCGAGAAGAGGACGTCATAACAGTCGTTTCATTTCTGATGGTAGAAGAAGTAGCTGCTCTGCTTTGCTTCGGAATTAGGGGCAAAAATGTAAATTCAGTAGTGATTTGTTTTTTTTTCTTTGGGGGTAATGTTAAGGGTTTTTCATTTTTAATTTCCAGTATTTTTAAATTTGCTGGGTTGTTTTCTTCATTGGGTTTTTAGGCAAAATTTCTAGCATAATGTAAGAAATTTATTATAAGTCGTCTGGGTATTTCAATAGAATTATGAAATAATTTATAATATTAGTTTCATTTCGTAAATATCCATGGAAATTAACTTTAAAGAAATTAAGCTAATAATTATTTTTTCTCATATGTAACGCCTTACGCGAATTAATTAGATTAACCTTAGGGTTTTTAACCATGCTGCATAATTTATGACGTTAGAACATACAATCATGTGAATATAAATGTATTCTAACATATTCTTAAGCTCTAATATCTATCCCTTGACTATATTTAACTGTATTATCAAATGTATAACCTAGTTACAAATATCTATTGTCTATTACAATTATGTGAATAAAATTTGTTTTCCTACTACTAAATTACAATCTTATTCAACATTTTTTTGTTATCAATACAATTTTCTTTTATTTTAGTCTATTTGACGTTTTGGATAACTGAGAATTATTGGTAAAGATTAATAATAATTTTAAAAAATCACTGAAATCAAAATATAAAAAATCAAATATTAAATGAAATGAAAAAAAAATCATGTGATTTTTCCAAAAAAAAATATGTTCATTTCTTTTATATTGTTTTAGTCAAAATTTTAAATAATTATAAAGTTTCTTTAAAATATCACAACTATATAAAAATAGTTTGAAAAATAGATCTTTGCTTAAATTAGATGACATAATTATATAATAGGAAAAATTAAGAATAATTAATTAAAAACTCATAACATTAAGAGAAAATGTGAGTATAAAGTATAAATGATATATTAATTTTACAATTTTCATTTGAGACAAATAATAATAAATAATGAGTTGCCAACAAAATAATGTCTTTTCTATTCCCCCTCCCCCGCCTTTTAACCAACTTTTATTTAATTAATTAAATTTCTCCGACCTTTTGTTATATAAAATCCGAGTTGTTTGGTCCGATCTTATCCACTTCTTTTCTAATGTGCCATTGGCACCAAGTCATCAACATTTCCTCTTTTGTTGTTTCTCTATAATGTTCTTCAATAAGCCAAGATGTTAGATGTCTCTACCAAATCGGAATAAACTAAAAGTTTACAGCGAATTTTAAAACATCTTCAATAATATATTAATTAATTTACAATTTAGGATCTAACATTTTAAATTTTTCAAGAAATTTAAAAAAATCAGTTTAGGTCGCTAATCACTTACAAATTATAATCATACATTTATTGTGTACCTACAAATATTTGCAATCAATGTTTATACAATTAATTAACTTCTTACTACCTATAACTACTAATCATGCGCAATCTTAATCCACCCATTTGAGATTCATATTTTGTTAACTACATTTTCCAAAGGGGCTAGAAAACTACATAGCAAAATATCATTTATTAATTAGAAAATTTTATTTGAAAATTATTTGAGTTTAATGTTCAGACATGATAGCAAAGGATGTTCCAATGCACCCCACCAAAAGAGGTCAAACTATATAATTAAAGTTATAATTTAATTATAATATATACATATCAGAAGGTGGCATTAGAATGAATCAAGTAACAGAGAGACAAAAACACACATGACCCTACATCTCTGCTCCTTGGATCCCCAACTTCTTGATTCTTTAATTATTACTTTTGCAGTGGCAATTACACACAAATTGGCCATCGCTTTGGTTTAATTAATCACGCGTTGGGTACTCATTATCCACTCGTGAGTGTTGCTTTTATATGTTTTTTCCCCATGTCCGTACAACAATTATCATATATCAATAAATGAGAAATTTGTTGAATTCTACAAACAATTTTAACAGTTTAAGAAAAAAAAATACATAGTTGGCAAATATTCATTATAGTCTACAAAACATAGCATCAAATATATAGATTTAACAAAAATATTGCTATAATTATATATAGTTTGGAATTTAGAGAATAATATAAATTGGACTTATAACTTAACTATAACTTTAAGGGGGAATAAAGCTTTATTATTAAAAAAAAAAAAGGATGATAGAATTGTTGTTATACAAGTGGGAGTGTATATTGATTTGATGATTTTGTTTTTGGTATTCCTTAGCATCAAAGAAACGGAATGACAAAAAATAATAATAATTGGGATCTCTGTCTATTTCCTTTTTCATTCTTGTGAAGAAATGTTTCTGTACTTTCCTAGGCTTTTAGTTAACAAAAAAGCTCGCTTTTCAAATTTAAAATAAAATTCTTGGGGACCTATTTGGTGATTTCAAAAGTGTGATGGTCAAATAAAACCAAAATATGAACTACTTTACTTATTTAATTATTTATAAAATTTTCAAAAGAAATTTCGTCACATATAAATAATTAAAATTTATTTTTTATATTCAATTCACGGCAACTACTTATATTAATTTTTATTTTAAATTAGAGACCATTGATATGTTTTTAGTCCATACATAAATTAGACCTATTTCAAGATATTCATCATCATCACCATCATCTCATGATAAATTTAATATAATTTTAAAAATTTAACGTTAGTCATGTTTCACAATTTCTGAAAAACAAGTTAGCATATTTCACATTTTAATATTTTATACAAAATAATAGTTTCTTTGATGGGCCTCCCGAACTGAACATCAGGCCTAATAAACCATAAACAACTAAATCAGTAAAGGGCTCTAAATTAGGGCCCAAAGTTGTTTCGGACCAAACGCAGCGTTTTAATTCTTACTTTTGCAACCATGTGAGCAGGACCACCGTACTACGGTGCTCTCTTTCCC
>NW_010965373.1:1970369-1976909 GCF_000463585.1 Tarenaya hassleriana | reverse complement strand
TTCCCTCAAGCCCGTCAACGAAAACGTCAGATCATCAGAGCCGTCGATTTAGCAGAGATAAGTCAATCAGACGGCTACCGAGAATCTTACGATGGTGATGAGAAGCCAAGTGCTTAATTTAGAGATTATAATTATTAAATAAAAAAGAACCATAAAACAAAGATAAAGATTCACGTTGACTAAAATAATTAATTAATTGCACCATCCGTTGTATTTAAATTATTCTCCAAGTGAACTGAACTGATTCCGCTAGGGCTTTCTCTCATCGGGTTTTCTCTTTGGGGATCGTAATAATTTTTGCAAATTTGATCCTTCTTTCCATTTTCGGATTTGCATTTCGCCTGAGTTTACTGTCGATCTGAATCTGAGAATTTTGATCGGAATTTATTCTGCCGAAGACAACAGGTTTGCATTTCATTTTCCTTTGAATCTAATCTAGACTTTTTTTTTCATGTGTCACCGAATTTTCTTTCAATTTCAAGTTTGATATCATCGTGATGCGGTTTTTCTCTGACTTTTGGTGATTCGATCAGATGGAGATTGTTCTTGAACAAAAGGACGCAGTTGATTGGTCTTACAAAGGCGAGGGAGCTGTTAATCTCGTTCTCGCGTACACTGGATCATCTCCTGCTTTCGTGAGTCCTTTTTACCTGTTCTCTGATTTTTTTTTTCTTTTGAATTGAAGTTCTCTATGCTGCAGATTTCCGGGTATATCAAATCTGGACAGGTTTTTGCTTAATTCTCGATGAAATTCTGAAAAAGGCTCTGTTATTTGGAGAATCAATTGATCGTAAGAGTTTTTTGTTTTTATTTTTGGCGCTTTGACAAGTTTCTGAGTAATGGATTCAATGTATAAAGCTTGGGCTAAAGTTTTTTGGTGAATGATGTGAAATGGATTGAAATTCAGCAATGTGGAACAGAGGGAATGCTTACATTGACTAATATTTTCGCATGTGAAGTTAGGAAAAGTTATGCGGATACAGAAGATGCCTAAGGATGGGAATGAGAATTCAAATGACAACAATGATACGGGCCTAACAAGTCATGAAAAGCTCGTCTGGAGAGAGGTTGAGGAACTTGTATCGTGTCAAGACAAGGAAGTTGCCGAGCATATGTACGTCAAACTTGTGATGAGCCCTTTGTTGGGTCCTAAACATGTGGATGCCGGGGTATGTTCTCTCTGCTTCTCTATCTTCGAATAGGTTTTTTGGTACAGTACTGATATAGGTCTTAGATATTATATTACACATTTGCTAGAAGAATTATCCTAGGAATCTCTCTGTTTTCTATAGTTTATCTGTTTTCCCACGTTTTACTCTTCTTTGAGCATGTGGTGGACAGGCTAATTTGATAGTATTCGTTGTCATTTTAGCCAATGGTGTTCCATAATTGGAATCATCAACATTTGGTACTTCGTATTCGTAAGAGGGCATATGATGTCTCGGTTCAATGGCTTGTTAGTATTATATTACATTTTTCTGGATGATCTTTGTGAGAATTGGATGGAATTGCAATAGGTACATTCATGAGAGCTTAACCATCAGGAAAAATGTGGGCTTTTTTGAGGAAAGTGGTGGACTGTGGAATTTATCTGTTTCGTTTTTCAACTTTGCAGACTCGTCTTCTTGTAGCCAGGGAATTTCTTGAATCTGTTGAGGAAAATGTGGTATCTCAGCGTCCTTCTTGGCGTGTTGATGCTGCCAAGGTGGATACACTGCGCAGTTCCGTGCTTCTGATGGATGATCATACACTTTTCACCTGTGGTAAAAAATCATAACATAAGATCATATGTCCAAGTTATTATTCAATCAATGAAGCTCTTATGAGCTTTCTCTGCTTGTCCAATTTGACTGAGACAAGAGGTCTGAGATCTCTCATTTCTTTGAACATAACAAGCTGACATCAATTTTATGTTCCACAATTCTGTAGTTACTAGTATAGTTGATAAGTGGTGTTCTAAACTTCATCAGATGCGAGGAACTTCGTGTTTGTAATATTCCCCGGTTAAATTAATTGATAATTATTTTGAACTATTACTTGAGCACAAATACCTGTTGTTAATGATCTTCCCTTGTCTCAGGTTCTATTAAGGACGAAACATGCATCAGTGTTGAAATAAAGGTGTTCACTATTATTCATGGGCTTCTTTGATAGTTTTTCACTGTTCTCTTTATGTCTTTACGCTAATATACGTTTCCATGTTTGCTCTGATGAAGTAGCCCAAATGTGGATTTCTCCCAGATTCGAGTTACATAACTGAAGAAAATGCCATTAAGAAGACTAGAACTCGTTTTGAAATGCACCAAGTTCTAAAGCGGCAGGGTAATGAGGTATTTTTTCAACAACCTTCTAGATCTCTTAAGATATGTCCTACGGCCAGAATTCTGCATTTCTTTGCCTCAGTATACCGTATTAGTTTGCAAGGTCAAGTCTTGTAGAGCACAAATACTTTGCTCCCCTAGTTTTGAGGAAGCTTATACTAACTCTCTAACTAGAGGATATCTCCATCCTAGGTAAGCTATGGATCTAACTAGTCAAAACTGCATTGCAGATCTCAGAGATAAGTCAATATGATCCCTTGGACCTTTTCTCTGGAACCAAAGATAGAATACACAAAGCGATAAGAGCTCTGTCTGGCACTCCTCAAAACAATTTCCGCGTCTTCTTGAACGGGTCTCTGGTTTTTGGGAACTTCGATGGTGGCATAGGCAAAACAACTGTCAAGGTTGAACATGCTTTTGAACTTCTACTCAAGGGCATCATCTCAGCTGGTGATGGCTTATGTGCAGATAATTTCATACAGCTCGTTACAGACACAATTTACACATCTGGGGTTCTAGATCAACTTCTTGGCGCTCAAAAGCTTGATAAATTTGATATTGAGGGGGTGATTCATGCCTACTACGACATAACTGGCCAGGCATGTACAGTATGCAGAGGATCGGACGAGAGTAAAATATCCAGTCAGTATAGTTCCATGCATTCAGTTCCACTGGACGAAAGCTTGAATATTGTGAAAAATTATCTAATAGCTGCAACTGCAAAGGACTGTAGTTTGATGATTAGTTTTAGGCCAACAGATGCCGAGCACTTAGGATCTTCCCACAGCACTCTGTATCTAGAATCAACAAATCAAGCATTTGATTACAAGGTAAAAGCACTACCCAGATACTAGATTGTGCTTTGATTTTCGACAACAAAATGTTTGTATTGACATCATTCTCAGGGAAGAACTTGGTAATGCTCATCTTCGACACTTAAGTTGGGGGTGAACTGTGTAGTTGTTTCTGTCAGGTGCTTGATAAGAGCCACCTAGGTACAACTCACTCCCAAATACTAGTTTGTAGGAGAGGGGAGGGTGTCGAAGGACCTCATAATCCTCTGTTAACCGATGTTGGACTCTCAAAGTTCATTGGTTTGTGAATCTAACGGTGCCTCTTGCACTATGTTAATAGGTACATTTCATTGACCTTGATTTGAAACCCTTAAAGAAAATTGAAGACTACTACGAATTAGACAAGAAGATTGTGGCCAGATACTTGGAGATTATGAAGATCAGGCATGAACATGGAGGAGATCTCAGCCTCGATTTTTGCAGAACTAAACGCTGAGATGCATATTTCTCATCTCACACAAAATGCTTATTCAACCATTGGTGGTAAGTTTTACGTTTGGTTTCTTGTTGTACATTGCCATCCGCCGTAAAACTACTGTTTTGATTGAACGTAGTTTCTTTCCAGGCTTCTGCTGTTATGATTTGTCCATTGGAATGGTAATCCTACGATTTTGTCATCTACTTAGTGCTTTCCCGTGCTGTTTTCGTTCCTCCTAATCTTGGCTAATTCCAAGACTGTGGATAGAGGATGTCGCTGTAATCTGAGAAAGAAAAAAAACTTTTCCCTTTGGTTTAGTTGCTAAGAAAATAATGCTTGCTTGTTCTGCGTCGTTCTAAGCATCTGGTTTAGAGACTGTTCTAGAGTACGTGCATCCTGTTTCATTCCTGTCAAATTTCAACATAACAAATTACCTTTCAAGCTTATGATTCTCATATGGGTTTCAAATTATACACCTGTAGGTCATATTTTTGCTCGAACATATCGAGATTATGAATGTGGGAAAAGATTGGTCCAGATCCTGGTGGTTACTAGGAGCATGGTTTCTGCGGCTTCAGCTACATCAGTTTGTGTTTTTCTGCATATATTTAAAGGTGATTATCGATCTGACACGAATACGTATATGGGAAAGTGCGCATACCTGCAATTCTCATACTTGATGAAACTAGGTGTAGAAACTCTAGATCATAAACCTATTGATTCAAATCTGGTATTTTCCTACATTAATGGTATTGTCCTACATCATAGAACTTATTGATACAAATCGGAACATATGAAACAACAGTCTAAAACTTTCCCTCCTTTTCGATCAAATACATGACACCATGATCGTTGCCATGCAAACGAACATAGAGGTGTAAAACGGGCCGTGGCTCGTGAGTTGGCTCGGAACCAACTCGTTTTTAATTTTTCAGGCGAGCCAGTTTAAATTTTTTGGGTTCGTTTTGAAAAAGGGTTGGGCTGATCTGTGCTCAGATCAGTGAGTTCACGGTGGTCTGATTTGGACCGAGTCAAGCCAGCTAGCGAGCCTCGACTGAGAATGCATATAACAGTGGAACTTGTGTTTGAACTTAAAACTCAACACCATATTCAAGATCAAGATGGTGGTTTGAACTTAAAACCTAACTTTGTTTCCTAATGCATATAACAGTGGAACTTGTGTTTTGGGAATGCAGGCCTAAGCTGATGAAGACAGTCCAGAAGAGCCACTGAGTTTGTGAGCACAAAGCCTGCGAGCCGAGGAGGAGGACGAGGAGACTGGAGAGAAGAAAGGCTCGCCCGACCCGACGTCTCTTGAAATTTACGAGTATAGTTTCCGTTCTGTGTGTCAACGTTTTGGTTCTGGTAACAACCATCGTTTTATACGATCCTCCTAACAGCATCTTACTGTTTTATTTACGAGCCTCCAGATCGAAATCAGGCTGACTCGAATCAGATCATCACGAATTCGTTGTTTTTGAGTTGGAATCAATTCAATCCGGTTTTAAAGTGAACCGGAAAACGGGCTAAAATCCTAAACCAACTCATTCAAAGACGCATTGGTTCAAAATCGATTTGCTAATCATCTATCTTTAGAGATGTCAAAATGGATCGGTTTATACGGGTCGACTTAATCCGACCCACTTATAAACCCAAATTGTTTAGCCCATTTGGTTAATTTTTTAAAATGGGTTAAATGGGTTTTGACCTATTAAACCCATGGGTTTAATGGTATTTAGTTAAAATTACTCATTTAGTAACTAATTAAAATTGTTATATTTAGATATATAAAAATTAATATATATAGATATTTATATATATACATATATATGTATATGAATTTAATCGAAATATTGGTCTCGTTTTCAAATCAAATCGTACCGAAAATTTCAATTTCGTTTTCGAATCGAAGTGTATCGAAAAATTCGAATCGTGTCGAAAAATTCGATACTGCTCCGAATTGTACCGAAAAACTCGGTGTCGTTTTCGCATCGCCGAAAAATTTGAATCATATAAAAAACTCGGTACCGTTCTGAATCGAATCGTACCGAAAAACTCGGTGGCATTTCCGAATCGAATCATGCCGAAAAATTTGAATCGTATAAAAAATCCGATACCATTCCGAATCGAATCGTGTTGAAATATTCGAATCATACCGAAAAACTCAACACCATTTCTGAATCGAATCGTATTGAAAAAATCGGTTCGTTTTCGAAACGAATTGTTCAAAAAATCTAAACGATAATATTTTTAAAACATCGAATCGAACTTAAAAAATAAAAAAAGTATGATTTTTTTTAAAGAAATGTATAATTTTTTTTTTATAAACTATCGAATTTTGTATATATTTTTATTGAATCGATAAACCGAATCGAATATTAAATGATAATTTTTAGGTTATATGAGTATACATATTAATAGTTATACATATGTATAAATAATTTGTGAATATATAAATGAGTTTATATGGTTTATACGGATTTAATGGATCGACCCAACCCAACCCACTATTATTAACGGGTCGATCCAACCCAACCCATTTATCCTTCAAATCCAAATGGGTTGGGCCAACCCAATTGATATCACTATCTATCTTAAATCGTATGAAAGTTTTTTTTTATTTTTTAATCGAAGGTGAAAAACTTCCCCCCACTGTTTGTGTGGTGTTTCCTTTTAATATAAATTTTTTCTTCAAAGTTAACAACAACCCAAACCCAAGAGGATGTTTTCTTTTAATTAAATCAGTGGGGGGAGTTATTTTATAATAAAGTGGAGATTTTTTTCAATTATTTTCTTTAAATATAAGTTCATAACAGAGTTGTAGATTTCGGATATTGTGCAAATAAGCTGTTGATTCGGTTTGTGGGACCCACACGACATTGTTTCATAGCCGGCCTCGTGTAAAAACCTCTTGGCGGGAATAGCTTACAGTTTATCGGAACCGCTC
>NW_010965373.1:1931823-1970312 GCF_000463585.1 Tarenaya hassleriana | reverse complement strand
ACCGCTCTTTAAAAAGTCCATATTCTAAAAGTGTTTGCGGACCAAAAAAAACTATATGATTACAAAATTATTAGTATCTACAAATATTCATACAGATTATTTAAAAGCCACGCAAAAACAGATGAATATCTAACTTTCTTTATCCTTCTTTTATTTATTTATTTTTTCGCCATAAAGCAATGTCTTAGAAAAATAGAAATTTAGATTGATTCGATTTGAACATACCACAATAAAATATTTTTCCTTGATAACAAAAGTGCAAATCAAGTTGGTTAGCTCTTAATTTATAGACTATTATTATTAATCACTAGGTGAGGACCTGCTATATGCGTGTTGTGTATTGATAACATTTATGGTAAAGATAGCATTTTGGATGTCGTATTTTTCGTATAATCTCGTTTTTTGCAGATCAAGTTTGTGACAGTTTTGATTTTGTTCTTGTTTTAACTACAAGAACAAGAACATGAATATATATACAAGAGGGTTGTGTATTAAGGAGTGTTATCTAATTTGGTCAATCTATCTTTGTTTGGAGATAACAGGGCTCAAACAATATAAACACTCATGGGTTGTCTAAAGTCTCCACAGCAAAAACACAACTTCATGACTGCAATAAGTCGTATATCACTTCCATTGATCAAGAACATCAATTGTTGCCATGTGATTTACTGTTGTTTGTCTACTCTCGGTCGTGAATTCTACATGGTAAAGATCTCGGTCACGTTCTTATAGCATTCTCTGAAATTTGGTTATTCTTTACTCCACATAGACCTCTGAAAAAGATTTAGGTTGATCATGAATGAGATATATGTATCTTAAACTTGGAGATATTATAATTCTATTCCTTGTGGTACATGAAAAGTGACATATGATATATATAAAAACCCGAATCAATATTATCCAAATTGATTCAATCTCTTATACTATTGATGTTCACTTCTCATATGTCGCAGTCTATTGTTGAAGCGGTTGCTAAACATTTCTATGAAATTGCATTGGATCAGTACGGTTGTTGTGTGGTTCAACAATGTATTAGCCACTCTCCTGATGAGGTAAAGCAATATTTGATCGTCGAGATAACCCTCAATGCTTTGACATTCTCCAGTCACTGCTACGGGTAAAGCAAGAAATCGATCAAGATCTTCCTTAAATGAATACTAATCACCCCATCGTTTGATTCACAAGTTTTCTCTTCCAAAAACTATCTGATTCAGTTTGTGGTGTCCGAACTAGACGATGGAAGAACAAAAGATCTTCTGAGACAACTCAGAGTATATTCCTCATCTCTGTCTCGGGACAAGCACAGAAGTCATGTTGTCGAGAAGCTTCTGAAAGATTTAAGGGAAGAATATTCCAGAAGAATCCAATGGAAGGTTCTTAGAGACACTCATACGCTTCTTGTCAACCCAAATGGAAACTTTGTCATGCAGACTATATGGAAAGTATCTCAGGTATATTTACTCTTATCAGAAGAAGAAAGATTCAAAAGATACATTTTCAGTACGACTGTCAATTTAACCTGGCCCAAGTCCACACCTGAAAAATTTCGAGTTTGAGGTCTAAATTTTTTATTCGAAAAAATTCAAGTTTTCGAGTCGGACTCAAATTGGGATTCGAATCGACCCAAAAGTTTGAAATAATTATTTTAAAAAAATAATTTAACAAAAAATTAAAAAAATATATTTGGAAGAAGAAATTGAACGAGTCAGTCGGGGTTTCAAACTCGAATCCAAATTTTATAGGGTTGGGTTTCAGACTTAGTTATATTGGCACGGAAAAAATCGGGATGACATGAGTCAGAACACTTTCGGGCTGAATGCAAGCACGACGATATACGAAACATATTGAAGGCATACATTTTAGAGAAAATTCAAGTAATGAGATGCAACAAGTTTGATAAGAAAGTGTTGAATAAGATAAAATTTTTCTGAAGTTGTTGTTTTTTAGGCTTTGGCACGAGGAAGACGATTCTTGGTTGTTATTTTTTTTGTCATGTTGTTTTTTTATATGTGATTCTGTGTCGTTGTGTCAATATATATCAATAATATTGTTTTTTAGGGTTTTTATTATTACGAGGAGAGATTCGTTCATCTCGCGAGATATTTTTGTTATTATTAATATAAGTTGTTTACTTTTCATTATGAAAATTCGTTAATATGAATATAACACAAATTATCTTAGATCAATGTATATATATGAAAAAACGAAAAAAAATGAAAGAATTTAAATATCATTATATTATTATATTATAAAATTATTCTTATATTGAATAAACTTGTTAATGCAATTGTATATATTTTAACGATCAAGTGTATGAATGTATATTGTAGTTGGATATTTTCTGTTACATATCTTTATACGTTGTGTTGAAAAATCTATTTGAACATTTTTAATTAAATAATATTGGAAAAACGTTGAAATAATAAGTTATTCATAATATTTCCAATTAATTTTTATATAAATTATTTTCAATTGTAGTTTCTTGTATTAGTTTAATGGCCAAATTATAATGATATGTTAGTTATGGACTCGATTTTTCATTTGATGGAATGTTGATGATTTGGCAATGTATTTATTATTGGTTTTTTCATCTTAATAATCTTTAAATTATGAAAAATTTATAAGTATAACTTTAATTGAAATTACAAAGAGACATTTAAAACAATAGATAATATATTCAAAACAAACCCAAAAGATGAAAATGTTTTAATCGAGCAACAGTAATAAATTTTGTAATCAATCATTAAATCATTGAGATAGTCATAATTTTATATATATACAGAAAAATATAATAATGAGAAAAATCGAATGAAATAAAATATATAAATATAAATATATATTTATAGCATATTATGTGTGATATTTGCGAAGATAGTGGTTTACTTTTGAGATATTTGTAGTATAGAAAATCGATAATATATATTTTTTGTCAATTTTTTATTTTTTAAAATGTGACCTGGATGTAACTATCATTAAATTTTTATCCGGATTCGATTCCAATAACTTAAATAATCAAATAAGTATAAAAACAAATTTGTTTTGTATCATATTTTTATATAATTTATTTTATTATTTAATTAGAATAACGTAACAAGAAACCTGCTTTAAGGGCTTGAACGTAGATTAATAATAAGTGAAGTATTTACAGACACAGTAAGTATACTACATACAATTTTGTTTTTGGATTTATAATACAACAGTTGTAGAAGGAGAGAGTGAAGCATTGCATGCTCTTCTGCACTTTGATCTCTGAGATTCAGAGCCTCCAAACAATGGCTTCCTCTTATTATGAACAACAGTTACTGTCCCTTCAAAGCTAATCAAAGCAATAACACAAAAAGAAGCGTAAAAAAAATGGCAAAATGCTTTCAATTCAACCTCAGATTACTGACGAGAGGTTCGTTTTCATACCTCTCACGTGTATTTCCTCAAGTTTCGTTTCGCCCGAAACTGGCCAAGCTTGTCTCTCCACTCAGCTACAAAATCATGGAGTGAAGACGCTTACTGATCTCGAATCAAGAACAAGAACGCCAAGCATCTTGCTTGTTCATACAGAAGCTAATAATACATTAGTGACAACCCCATCGAGGATCGAAAAATCATGGATCCAGGTCATTAAACTTATGTTCATGCACGATTACTATCAGATGCGCAGTAATTCTCATCGTTTAGCCAAAGGGGTTAGAACTTAGAAGCAGATAGGAAAGATTTAAACATCTTATCGAGATTTGAGTGGGTCAAGAGACTAAGAGCTTACCAGCTTCGTCGTACCGTTCTTCATCAACAGCTTGCACCAAGTTCCTCAAAAGATTGAACTCTTTTGTATCAAGACAAGGCTGAGAACTTGGACTACACGCGAAAAGAAAAAAAAACAATGTTACATTGCAATAATAGTCAATTCTTCATCAAAAGAACATATTTGGGACAATTATTCTAAAGTGTTAGTCGGAGAATTACTGGTCTAAGTCAGTAAATAATAATCCATCTGAAGGACGTGTCTGAGCCAATAGCTTCCCCGATTCAATCACCCGCATCCCATCACTATAAGCTAAGAACTTGTTGACTTGAATAGGTACCTACAAAATGGGTGATACTATGAATGGCAGCCCGATTATACTTTTAGTAAGAAAGAACAAACCAGACAATGTCATACATACCTTGCATCTCACAGCTATATTGATTGCATCTGAAGGCCGGAGGTCAAAGCTGATGAAATTAGATGTGTTACCCACCTGCAGCGCAATCCAAAACAGTCTTAATTAAAACTAAACTGAGTAGTTAGATTATTAAAACCAAATGGAGCATGAAAGTAACATAGTAGGCAGAGGTTACATGCCTTTGAAAGGTATAACTGGGCGAAATATGCCTCGTGAACTCTTTTGGTGACTCTAACAAGTCTAACCTGCAAAAAAAAAAGGGTTTGAGATTTTTCATGAATACCATCTTGCGGAATGGATGAGTGTCGAGAGAGAAAGAATACAGAAAAGGGGCAGAAACAGAAATCACAGGACATACTTCGTAGCCCATCTTGTCGACCATCTCCTTCACCACTTGATACATAGTGGGTCTTGCCTGAAATGGGTAACCGAAAAACCATCAACTCTCTTCTCATAACTTTTAAAGATGCGAAAGATGGAGAATACATAGTGGGAAACAAAACCCTACAATTTGGACATTAGTCAAAGCAGCCATTAGCAAAACACTCGGCATCTCCACTGCAATAACAACCAAAGAAAAGGAACTTAAAGGAATGGAGAAGCGGGAATAAAGTCACTTTGCAATTTCCAGAATTGAGCTCTTATGAGTATGTATACAATGTACATACACACGATAATTGGAAGGAGAAGACCGGTTCCATCTTCCATTTTCAAGACGATTGCAGGGTGCGGAGCATAATTCGGTAGATGCCCTCCTTGAGGATTGTTATGAACACAGCGTAGGTGCCTGCCATCCCTCATCTTCACCGTGAAACCATCAGCTCCACTCTGTACCTCAACTACACATAAATTCCAAAGACTACATCAAATGGCATTAAGTCAGACAAGAACTTCACATACAATCAAGAGCACACTGCTCGTCCTCACACGAGGATCCAGAAGCAAATTGAATTATCACTGGTAATCATCATTTTGACAAATGAACGATGACCAAGCAAACATCCTGTTTCATACAAAGAGAGAACTTAGGTTTACTAACTGGTTTAACCAACTTACCAGCTTCCACCACACTAGAGTTAACATACTCTTCGTCGTTTTCGTTGAAATTCTCTGCGGTGCTCCCAGTACCATCAGAATGTGAACTGAAAACACATTGTATACTCTTGCATCTTCGAAGATGCAACTGAAGATGGACTGCAGCAGCCTGGGTCTTGACAATTTTTGCAGGACTACCCAAGAATCGATTTCTAATAAACCTTGTTTTCGAGCCAGTGTAGCCGACAAGTGAAGCACAAGCATTCACTCGTCGGGGATGAACTGCAGGGCAAACAACCGGTGCATGAAGAGACCTCATCTTTGCTCCTTTAATACAGAACTGTAAAATGCAGAACAAGGAATTTAGTTCTCGTTAACAATGACCAAATTTAACTTTAAACAATCACAAACCACAATAACTGAAAGAGATATGAATCAAAACACGATAAAGCCGTCTCTATCACCTCGTATCTAAAACAACTGAAAAAAACATAATTAGATTTTGAAACACCTTAGAAACTTGAGTTTAAGTATACAAAACATGCTCAAATCTGTTGTTGTGATGTTCATGAGCTATATGTATACAACCTATGAGTTCAAATGCATACTTGTGACTGGTTTTTATTCCTGTGTCCCGAAACACAGACTTAAAATCATAAGCAAGCTTCAACAGAACCAGTAAAATCATAAAATTTCGGTTTCAAAAGTCTAGAAGTATCCAGCATTACCACAACCATGATCCTAAAATTCAACTTTCAGATTAAAGTTGTTAGATCAAGAATCAAGATCGTATCCACGAATATATATATATATATATATTTATTACATACAATTATATGCACATATATGCAAGCACATAAACAAGCTAGACTTCGCGTAAAACACAACTAAACCCCCCAAAAACTTTTCCAAAACGCCAAAACAATCAAAGGATCGGCAGATTATGAATCAAAATAGTGAATTCAACACACAAACAAAGAACAAAAAAAATCAATCTCCATGATGATCGAGGAACAGAGGCGATTTACCTACGAATTCGCGACCTAACGCCGGTTTTCCCGGAATTTCAGAGTCCGAGAAAGATAGATCAGACGATCAGAGATGGATTATGGCGATCAGTGGAAGACGAGCAATCAAACTCGATCAGATCGGTCGACGAAGTTCCTAACGAGAGAGAATCAAAAAGAAGGGTGAAGAATAATGGGAAGAAGAGAGGAGAAAGGGGTTCTTCACTTGGCAGAGATCGTAGGTGAAAAAGAAAAATCTCCGTCACTTTATCGACCGATGTTTGTTTCAATTGACGATTTTACCCTTATCCAAATTACTTGCATTTCCTTATAACCAACCATCCATTTCCGTTAAATTATTATGCAATGACAATTAATTATGTTTTACAATATAGAATACGCAGTAAATGATTGATAGTGCATATATATATATATAATTTGTTTCCGAAAATACTTGTCAGACGAGAATCTACCAGAATTTCAGGATTTACTTACGTATATATATATATGTATATGTATATATACGTACGTTTCCTTTCTGATAATTTAATTTACTTTATAAACAGAAATATATCTCAAAACGAAACAATCTTTTTTATATAAATAGAATTAGTAACAATAATACATTGACCGAATTATACGTAGAAAAAATCTAGAAGATATAGATACATACATATATATGTATATATAGTGGTTGATTTATTCTTAGGTGATTTATCCAAAAGAGTGGAAAGGAGAGCATGCCACGTGTCATTGACTATACATGGCATGCTTTGGATAAGGTAGAAGAAACAGCAAACACTCATGGTTTTCTTGGTTCCTCTCCGTTTTTGTCAAAACAATTAGAATTTTTTTTCACCACAACTTTATTTCATTATCATAAATGGATTATAATTTGTGCAAATATAAGTTTACCACTATTAATCCAATTTGGCCTCAAATTATAATGAATCTCAAATTAAAAAATGTTCATTTGTGAATAATAATAATAATAATAATAATAATAATAATAATAATAATAATAATAATAATAAGGAAGTTTCTAAATCGGCCAATGTAATTTATGAACAGATGAGTTGAACCAACTATAATATATGATTGAATTACCATTTATTATTACAATGCTTCTATGTATTGTATATTTTATTTAACTTATTAAATAACATAAAAAAACATGGTAACATATTTTATGCTAATGGTTCTATATTCTTATATTTGTAGATGTACACTCATGACTCAACCAAACAGTGTTGTATCCAGAAAATTTAATCAAGATAAAAATATTTATTTATATATATAAAGAATAATTCTTTTATATAAATTAATGATATAATTACGTATAATTTAATAGATACATATACAAATATCGAAGTCAAGGAAAATGACATTCAAGCAAGTGGGATCTATGATTGCAGCTTGGGAGTCATTTTCAAAAAAAAAAGTTGGAAGGATTGCCCAAAATAATATTTAAATATCTTCCAATCCAAAATTGATATGTAAATGGCTTTAGAAACATTCCCTCCTTATCCAATTGCATTGAACTCCCGACAAAAAAATATCTATTTATTTTCCAATTTGGATCTTTTGTATTTTGCAATTACAACTTACAGTCATGTTTGCGATTGTATTATAAATTCGCTTACAACCAAGGTCTTGAATTAGAATATTATCGAGTAAAATTACGATTACGGTTGAATAAAACGGACGTAATTACAATCGTAATTGATTGATGCTGCATATTGTGCAAACAATTTTATATTTAATTTCATTAAAAAAATTATATTTAAAACAGTGTCTAATGGAATTTATCTCAACAATTGCTGCTAAGTCAACATGGGTGGTTCCTTGCCGCTGTAAAGGCCCATAAGTAGGCCCATTAAAGGCCCATGTTTCTGTATTAGGATATAAATTGGGCTTAACACACACACATATATATATATATGCATGTATATATCCGCTTGAAGCTAGATTAGCCAATAATAATTATTTTATATATAATGATTGGAAATATTTTAAAAAATAGTGAAATTCGGATGAGCGTATATATATATATATATATGATAAGGTCTTCTTGCGATATTTTTTGCGGCTTTTAGAGATTCGCTGTCGGTCCTTGCACTCTCCTCCCTTTCCTCTTTTATTCCTTCATTTATTTCATTTTCCTCCTTTTTTTTTCTCAATGTCTTCCCTTTTTTCATAATTAAACAAAATTCCCAAAATTGACGGGATAAACATTACATAGATATTTGGAAAAAAAATTGTCATGTTAATTACGGTTCATCATCTAATATAAATTCGAACCATAGATCTCTTTTCGATTATTTGGTACCGATTCTCTTTTTCTACGTGTATTTCAAAAATTGGTTACGAATATATCTGGTTTTTGCTTTATGATCTTATGTTTGATTTGTCTATTGGGATATGGTTTTGATACCAAATTCTAATATTCTTTGTTGGTAATGCATATGCTATTTCCTCGACAATATATAAATACACTATAAAGGGCACTATAGTGATGATGAATCAATACTCTTTGGTGCATATTCTCGTTACCTAAAGCTCAAGTTTGTAAATTAATGTACATTGAATTTGATACAAAATACAACAAAACTGATAAATAAGAAAACTAAATTAATTGATACTTTCTCACAATATCTGATTCGTTTGGAAAATGACTTTGTATACATATATATATATATATATATATATATCAATGTTCATTTGATTGCTTTTTAATTGAAATGCATGAACCTTAAGCCATATTTATAATGCATCATTCCTCCCCTTTTTGACTAATTTGTGCATACGTAATTGTCTTTTCTTTCTAATGAAAATGGCGATTCGTTTTTGTGGATGATCGTATAATGTGTCCTGTTCTTTCCTGCTCCAAATGTGAGGCACGTTGATTTGACAGCAAATTAATTCTCTTACAAACGGATCTTTCTGCAATTATTAAGAATATTGGGAGGAAAATGAATGAACGAAGAAATACAAGGGGCTCCTACCATGCAAACATCTTCAATTAGACACTCAACGGACTTTTTCATTTGGCATACTAATTTTATGATTTGCAAAAACAATCCCAAATAAGGTTTTCACCCTTTGTTAAAACTGGTTTAGGGTTTCGTGATGATTTGATCAAATGCTACTCCTAGTGTGAAATTTGCTGGTTACATATATTTTCTTTTAAAATAAGCTATACGTTCACAAAGTAAAACGAGAATGTCATCGTTTGGCTTTTTGTCTTCAATTTTTGTCAATTCCAGATTTCACTTTTTAAATATATAAAAAAAGCCTTTCTATTGAAAAATAAAATAATCACCAAAAAAAAAAGAAAAAAAACACAGTGACATTTTTTTATTTTTTTTATTTTTCACAATGACCAATTTCATTTCAGTTTACTACGGTAAATGAACTCTAACCCTGGATACGGTGGGCATTGGGCAATTTGTGTAGGTATGTATGGCAACTTCCACGAAACATAATTTTTTCGTTATGCATGCATGCATGCATGCATGTATGTATGTATGTATGTATGTATGGCAACTTCCACGAAACATAAGTTTTTCGTTATGCATGCATGCATGTATGTATGTATGCCAACTTCCACAAGGGTTGGAAAGCAAATGAGAATATATATATATATATATGTGATGACATTTTACCAAAAAGAAAAAAATACATGATGAGAAAGAAAGGGAGATAAAAGCGAAAGGAAAGAGAGAGGCAAAGCAAAAAACAAAACCTATGAAAGACTTTGGAACACATGTGATTGTGTGGAGATGTTAGGCAAATTCAGAATTAGTCAGACAGCTCTTTCTTAGCTCCTTCAAGCTGTTTATTTATTTATTTATTTAGCTTTGATTCAATTGCACACACCATTTTGTTCACTGCATGCATAACCTATTATGCCAATTTTGTTCTCTACATATATATATATATATATATACATGTGTGTATATATGTTATATATGTATGGTGATAGTGTGAAAGAATCTCACAAAAGATGGGTATGCGTGATATACCTTTGTAAAAGCAACCATGACAACTTTAGTGTTGAGGTGAAGTTTGATGTTTGTGGTAACCCTCAAGTGGGGGGTTCCTTTTTGTAAAACAAGTATAATGCTACTTTCGATTCTTTCTTCTATTTCATTTTGGTTTCACACCATTTCTTAGAATACTTTTTATTCTTATATATCAATCGTAAATAGATATTTTTTCCCAAAAAATACGGAGATTTTCGGTATAAGAACATATCCTATACATTGAACGAATAACCAAGTTTTCTTCAATTTCTCACTTGTGTCTAGAAAAATCTTTCCTTACTTGATCCTAAACATGGAACGATATTGTAGCACGAGAATAAAGTCTTGGACCTGGTATTCCATGATTGGAATATGATATCTTATGTCTGTTTTCCACATTAATATATAATTCAATATTGTGACAAAAACCATCATAAACGAAAATTTTCTTTTATTCACAAATCTTTAAGAGGGAGAAACAAAAAAAAATATACTTATTATACACACTCGCGATCTCGCTATTGCAATATGCATTTTTTTTTTGGAAAATTATAACAATATCCTAGTTTATGATTGAAATTTATATTTGTTAGTGCACATGTTATTTTGGTTGTTAAAAGGTTGTTGCAGGTTCAACAACTTATGAGAGATTTCAGGAGAAGAATCCGGCGAGATAGTACTCGAGTAAATCTTAGGTGCAACTGACGAGATTCAGATAGAATCAAAGGTTGAAAAGATGAAGTCAAAAGTTGAAGAGATAGAGTCAAAAACAAGAGATAAGATGAGATCTTGAAGATAGAATCGAAATCAGCAAGAATCAAGGAGAAGTCGATCCAATCAATTGGTGAAGATCTGAAGATGAACCTAAGGAGTTTAAATAGAGAGTCAAGTGTATATCAGCTCTTTGGAGAACATGAGCATATTTTCCTAGTTTATTCTATTCTTTGAGTGGTTTCTCATTATTTGGTGGGTGAGTCCGAGAGGGAGACCGATTGGGCAAATATCTTTTCTCTAGTGAGTGATTCATGTTGTGAGTTTTTTTAATCAGTAGAATTCATTGTGAGAGGGCAAGAAACTCAGGGGAAGTTTCAGGTGTGTAGTAAATACGATTCTTACAACAAAAAGTCAGTTGTACTTGACTATCGTTCTCAAGTGAATAGAACTGATTGGTTTTCCACATTACTTTTCGAGGGTTCGACTTTTTCAATTTCATGATGGATTTATGATAAATGTATAATACTCTTATTGGGATTTTATTTTCAAGAATAATATAACAACTTGAGAGGATCCCACTTGAAAATATATGCGCTAGTACTCTCTTATGATGAATTACCAAAACTACCCCTGGATTAATACAGAATACCACCTCTGCCCCTAGTTTGCTTTTGTCTTATTCTCCAAGTGTCCGTTGTTCAACAGTTGATTCTGGTACTTGAGATCGGTGAATCTGATGCATTAAAAACATTAAGGCACAAAACAAAAATTATGGAAAAGAAAAGTTTTTTTCAATTATTATTTTTATTATAAGATTCTCTACCGTTACTTTAATTTTTTTGGGGTTGATTTTCGACCGCCATTTTATTATTTATTTCTTAATTGTTAATTTTGTTTATATTCCGATGAAATATATTATATATATATATATATATATATTCTTCAGCACATATTCTATTAGTTTTAAATTTACAACCAAAACCACTGAGTAATTGTGATGTTTTTAGGTTTTAAAAATGTTCCAAGACATGATACTTCCTTTTTCAAAAGAAATTTCCATCATGCATAAAATATGCATCTAGTTTTCTTTTTTATAAATGTATTACGACAAAAAAAACTGATTTTTTTCTCGTAACTCTAGGATTTAGGACTTTAGCATTTCCTCAAAAAAATGATTTTTCCCGATTTAAAAAAAATTAATTAGCAAGATCTTACGTATTTTAGCAAATTTTGTTATGTGGTACCAAATAGTTATATATTTACAATCCAAGCGATATTTACACATGCATATAACAAATAAGTTTTTTTTGTTAAAATAAGATAGTTAATATTTTTTTTGGATTTATTTCTATTAGTTTATTACAATAATGTTTTATGATTTACTCTTCCCACCCTACAGTTATTTTCCTTCTCTATAACTCCCCCTCACAAATCCCTTACCTCTTCCCCTTCCTCCCGCATTCCTCTCTCTCTCTCTCTGTTGCGTCTTCTTCTTCTTCCGAATATAGTTAGGGCTTTCTTTGTCTCTGAGTTTTGTTAGCTTTCTCTGGACATCCGTACGTGATTGATTGATGTGTCGGCCAGAATCCGGATCTTGATGATCATCATCATTCATGTCTCCGGTGGTTAGCGAAATCCTCCGCTCCGGGTTTATGGTCGATTCCTCTCTCCGGCGCAGGACCCATCTCGTTCAATCCTTCTCTGTCGTTTTCCTCTACTGGTTCTATGTTTTCTCGTGAATCATCTCCTCCCTCACCTTCTCCAGCTATATAATATATATACACATGCATCTGTATTATACATATATCTAATCTTCGTCTCTATCACCTTATCTATATAGCCCCTGGGTCCTGCGTCTTCTCCATATATACATACATATATATAACGCTTTGATCGATAGGTTTTTGCTTGTTTTCTTCTGGGTTTGGTTTGAATCTTGAATATATATATATATATCTATATATGAATAAATCTGAAATGGGTTCGTCTTCGACGAGCGGAAACTGCTCGACGGTGATTCAAAACTCTGGGTCGGAGACAGATCTCCGGCTACAGGATTCCAATCTGATCGATGAACGGAAACGGAAGCGGAAGCAGATGAACAGAGAGTCTGCGAGGAGGTCGAGGATGAGGAAGCAGAAGCAACTCAACGACCTGACGATCCAGGTCGCTCATCTCCGTGAAGAGAACGGTCAGTTCGTGGCCGGGATCAACGTCGCGACGGAGCACTACGTCACTCTCGAGGCCGAGAACTCCGTCCTCCGAGCTCAGCTCATGGAGCTCAGCCACCGTCTCCAGTCCCTCAACGAGATCGTCGATTTCGTCGCCGGCGGGTACCGCGGTGGCGGAGCGGAGGCTGGCCTTCTCGAAGGTGGATTTCTCGAAGGAGTTGTGATGAACCCTAATTTGAATCTAGGGTTCTTCACCCAAGCACCGATCATGGCTGCGGCTGCTGCTGATATCTTCCACTGTCCATGATGACACGCAATGATCATCATCATCATCACCACCAACGTATCGTCAGGGGTAAAACTGGTATTTTGAAAAGAAAAACGTCGAATTGTAAGATGTTAATTAACTATATATATATAGGTTGTAGTAATATAAATATTGATGTGATAATGATGATATATTGGAAAAAGATGTTTTGTATACGATGATGATGGTGAGACGGTGATATATGAGTGGTAAGTGGATGGTCATTTCAGTAGTTGCTTTACTTAAATTTTATTTTTGTCTTTTGTTAGGGTTTCTGTTTTTCCTCGTTTGGGCGTATTTGGTTCCATGTATGATCGTAAATAAATAAATACAATGTATGTCACTCAAGCTCCGGTTTCCGGAGGCTTATATAATTCATTTTGAAGGTTATTGTAAAATTCATAATTTGATTAGAAATATAATTAAAAAAGTTGTATATTTTTCTAAAAAAATTAAAGTTTATATATTAATTAGTAGTTAACACAAAGTCTTTTAGTTGTACAAATATTTATAACAAAACCTTTATACTTTATTTCGTACCGTGACCATTTAATCATATATATAAATATATAATATAAGTAAAGTATTTTTTGTTTTTGTTTTACTTTATTGAAAGCTTAAAAATCTCTGTAAAGTATGGCTTTTTATTTTGAAAATCAGTAAGCCCAAATTTAATATATATATATATATATATATATATATATATATATAGGCCGAAATCTTGGGCTAGCATCATTGCAAGACTAATTTAGGGTGTCAAAATGGGCCTATACTGATATTCAAGATGGGCCGAGACGCGGCTTTTATTTCTTGTGGGCCTAAACTACATTTGGGCCTAATTGAGTTACACCACTTTCGACCCAAAAACACAATATTGCGACAATCTCTCATCAGTTTTTGATAAAAATAATATATTTTGGATTTTTTTTATAAACAGTTCAACGGGTTTTTGGTCCGATTACATCTCTCAGAAAACCGGAGAAGTTCAGGTGAATATCCCTCCCCATACTTAGATATATTGGATTTTGAAAAAGAGTTCACGAATTATTCGTTGATGACGAAGTCGAGATCGGTTTTAAGAACATTAGAATTCAAACTATTTAGATATGTAAAATATCATATTTAGAAATAATATTTTGACTTTGTCATTAAAATTTATAATGTAAAAATCAGAATTTTTATTGTTTAAATCGACAAAAAGTACTCTTGATCTATGAAAACTAAACTTTAAATACTAGAAAAAACACCTCTAACAAAAGAGTAAATATATATATATATATATATATATATATATATATATATATATATATTGTAAAGATTTAATAAGTTAATTATTTGTTTTAAGAATTATTGCATAAGGAGATAGATAACCTAATCTCTGACAAAGCTTTTGGCATTTCATGACTTCTATTAATTTTTAATATCTCACTGTTATATTTGCATCGCATATGAGAGGGGTTGAGCCAATACATTAATTAATATATTCAAAACAATAAAGCCCTTTTATTTTATTTTATTCAAACTAAAGCTCTTTTTTATTGGGGGAATTGGTCTATTGGTTTCGCCTCAAACCTTGGGATATGCTCAGTCTTTAGAGCAGAGGCCTGGGGGGTTCTGATCGGCTTGCGGCTAGCATGGCAAAGTGGGTTTCGAAAAGTTCTGGTGGAAATTGATAACAGATCTTTGGTGGATGCAATCAATAATCAAAAGGATACTCACACGGTAGATGGGAACATCCTCAAAGCAATTCACACTCTATTAGCCAAAGAATTGGAGGTTTCAATCTATCATATTTATCGGGAAGCTAACTCGTGCGCAGATGTCACACTCTTCCATTAGGAACATCTGTTTTTACTGCTGCTCATTCTCCACTGTCTAAGCTTCTGATTGCTGACAGACTTGAGATGACTACAGCTCGAAGTGTTTTGATGTATTGATCAACTTCTATTTATAAAAAAAAAGCTCTTTTTATTTTATTTTAAATTTAATTCGAGGCAGAACACATTTGGCTTTTGCGTGTAAAGGGGAAACAGAACACGCGATGCGCACTCCTCGTGGCCGAGAAGGCAGCGATCCTCCTTGCGCTCTTTTCATTTTTAATATTTTATCCTAAAGATTTTTTTTTTTAAATTCAAATAAAATAATATAATTTTATTAAAAGTAATTATTTTGGATATTGCTTCGCTTTGGGTTCACGGATTTAATTTTTTTTTCATCTTGTTCATTTTGTTGCAAACATTTTTTTTTTATCTCTTCAAATCTCGTCTCCACCGCCGTTAAAGAAACTAACGAAAACAAAGACGTCGAAATTTTGTGACCATTATTTTTTTTAATAGGGATTGTAACTTTGATAGTGTTGTAATAGACTTTAAGATTTATTTAAAATGTTAAGTTGATTTGATTGTGTTGGTGTTTAGAGTTTAGTGTTATTTTATGCAATATCTCTCTCCTAATTTGATAAGTCGTTGTGAAAATATTCGTAACTTTTTATAAAGGCATATTCAATCAAGTAAGATGAATTTTTATTTAAAATTTAGATAAATTGATGATTTATTATACGTAAAAGTATAATTATTTATTATAAGAATAAAAACGGATATGTCGTACGCTTATAAAAAAAAATTTAAAACACTGTTAGTGCTCGGATAATTTATATGATAAAGCCATACTTATGTTACTTTATTTGACTAAATGATCATTTTTATATTTATTAATCTAATTATTTCTTCAAACTTTCCAAAAATGACGAGAAAAGACAACAATAAACAAATAACATCTAGGCGAGAAAACAAAATCATAGATAAAAAAAATTAAAGATAGAGTAAAATTGTATTAATATAATTAGAAAAAATGATAACCGACTTTTTTAAATAATTCAAATACTAATTTTACTTCTGTAAACCATTTTAAAGGAAATGAAAAAAAAGCCTGGGGAAACTGGGAAAGTAAAAATAAAATAAAAACCCGAAAAAGCAAAAAAGAAACGGGGACGTGGCACAATTCCCCGTGCGCAAAAACGCACCACAAAACTGCGTCTCCCTTCCCTTCCCAATCTTTCTCGCAGATCGATTCCCGTCGACGGCCATCTCTGCCGTGTATCCACCGGACTTGGCTACCTCCGCCGTATCTGTCGCCTCGCGCCTCCATCGTCTCCGAATCTATCTTGTCGATCACCTCGTTTTGATCCCGCGGAACCCTAGCCTTTGTGGTGAATCCTCGATTTTGCATTCGTTTTGAATCTGTCTCTTTGGATATTACGTTTTTAATTTTCCTGCGATTACGAAGAAGATATTTGGAAACCTAGACGTTGTGTGTCATTGGATCATATCTATGATATGTTTTGGTTTGTGTGCTCTCCATTGATTCCAAACCATTTCAGATATATGTGTTTTTATTTTTCTGAGTAGTTCTATGCGTGTATCCACATGTTGGATGTATTTCTATGTTCTTCTCCAGTTTTTGGGATGCATTTCTATGACAATTAATTGCTGTTGATTACATGAACGGAGATTGAGATTAGGATATTCGTATTTGGATTTGTTCTTTCTTATATGTTTCCCTATTCGACTTCCTGAGGATTTCATTGGACTGTCTTACTGTTGTTTGGTTATGGAGGTTGTTTATCCCTCTGATCTGATGTTCTTGGTGGCTGTATGAATTTCAAATGTGATTGATTTGTATGCTAAAGGACCACAACCATCCGTTTGCTCCATTACCCGTCGCTTTCAGAAGTAGCGAATTCTCACGATTTCTGTTTTTCAACTGTAATGTCATTTTCAGGAGTGTAAGATAGGCTGTTATGACAGCCTAACTTAACGGCCCGGAGGTTGTATAAGGCAGAGAGTTCCACAAGCCCTTTATAAGACAAATAGTTGTATGTACCATTATGGGGTCAGTTTGCTGTGTAGCTGCGAGGGATAGTAATCTTCCCAGTGTACCCGGTGGTGGATCCCTCTATCGAAATTCAGTGTGCTCCCCACCTTGGAGTTTTCGACGGGACAACAGGAGGCGTGTGGCTGATGAGATCGAGGGTTCATCTTCTCACAACTCATATGTCGGGAGCAGGGGCATTAGCATGGATAAAGTATTGCTAGGTTCTGAACGGGGAGCTTTATCTGAAGGAGATAGTCCTCCAGGTCATCTCGGGACTCCTGCCTCACACAAGTTAGCACCTCATACAGAACTGGACGCAAATATTATCATTCCGCTGCCGTCAGGTAGTTCGTTGAAGCGATGTTTATCTTTTAGGGGAATGCGTTGGTTTTTTCTTGCAGTTTCTTCTATTTGGAAAGCTTTACTTAATGATAAACCAGAGTGTTAGTTGAGTCAGTCAGGTTCCTTGTATGTCTTCAGTTCAGTTAATGTGGTAAAACAGGGCAAAGAATTCCTGAATCCTGTTAGGATTAGTTTCAGTCCACATATTGATGACGACAAACCCTCTACACTTTTCTTGGGGAGGTAACCTTGGTTTTATTCATTATCTATATGTTGTGATCGATTGATTAGGTTGAGTTTCTTTAGAATTTAGAAGTTTTAACTTTGAAGTCCAATTTGTTAGGAGCCTTAAAATTGTTATGATTGATAAACTTTTCACTGCGATGATGTGAGTCCTTTTTGCTTGCTTGTACTTACATTTGTTAATAGCTCGTGTTGCTGTCGTTGATTATTAAATCTTTCTTGTCTCTGATGTGCTTTTCTGTGTGACAGAGGTATCTTTGACAAATCATGGTCCTACTGAGGTGAGATGAGCTGCTTGGCTTTGGTTTTCATGTTTCTCACAGGGAAGCACTACTTTCTCCGCTCTGCAGCATCTTATGTTCTTGTTGGCTCTTGCATCTTTCAGGTTAAGAGTTTAACTGATTCACCAGACATTGTCTCATCTACTCTACGAAAACCCTCTTTATCAGCATCTTTGCTGTCCGCTCCAGTCTGTGATCTTTCATTGGCTCACTCACGTTTGCTTCCTCCCAAAACAACTCCATCCACACGGGCACGACGATCACCTGGGCATCAGTTATTTAGGCAGGTTTCGGATAGTCAAATTCTGGGATTCAAATCCCCAAATAATTACTCAACTTCTGAAGGAAGGTCATCCTTTGTACTTTCAACCTGCAGCAATGATTTTGTGACTGGATCCCAGTATGCTTCTTCTGACGGTGGCTGGTCTATGAACGCCTTTTCTGAGCTCGTGGCATCTTCACAAAGAGAGAGATGGTCCTTTGATAGTGAACACTTGGACTCTGGCCAAAGGAAATTAAGCGGGTATAGCAGCAGATTTTCGTACTCTCCTGTCGATCATCAGACCTGTGGGGCTTGCTCAAAGCTACTAACCGAGAGGTCATATATTGCCAACTATGAACTTCCGATTGCTGCTGTTCTTGCATGTGGGCATGTTTATCATGCGGAGTGCTTAGAGACGATGACAACTGAGACTGAAAAGTACGATCCGATCTGCCCTATTTGCACAATCGGAGAGGAAAGGGTTGCTAAAATGTCAAGAAAAGCCCTAAAGAGACAGACAGAATTGAAGGCAAAGCACTACAAACGGTACAAAAACTTTGATGCAGATAGCTATGATGGCGAATGTGATAATTTTGTGTACGAGAAGACGAGAAAGCGAGATGGAAAAGCTCTGAAGATGGATCCTAGTTCCAGTAGGAGAGGCTCGTCCAAATCTTTCTTGAAACGGCAATTTGGTTCTATAGGCTCTAAATTGAGTAAGCCATTGTATAAGGACTCTGCATCAAAGAAGGGCTTCTGGTCTAGGCATCGCAAAGAGTAGAATACTTTTTCCAATCATCAGGTAATGACCCGTACACTTAAACACGAATCCTCAATAGTTCCCTTCACTTGGGAGAAAAAATGGTTTCTTAACAAGCATTCCCTCTCTGTTTTCCTCATTTTTAGGGCTTTGACCCGAGGCTTCAGCCTTGATTGGGGACGGCTGGTGACAAGAGTGAACCCTACGACGTGGATTGATGGTATAGTGAACCATAACCGGAACAGCAGTTTTTTTTAATATATTATGGTGTCTGCTTAGATTCGGATTGAAAGGTGGTTTCCGAGGGGGGAGGGAGGGAGCAGGAATTTTTAGTAAAGGGAATATTGGTTTTAGGAAGGTTTGTAAAAGGCAGAGCTTGTCTTAAACGTTTTGTTTTTGCATGCCCCTCCTTGTTTTCTTTTGTTTGATTCGCTGTTTTGTAGGGATGAATTTACTAATGAAAGAAACATGGCTGAAGAATTAGGAATTGTGACGAAGAATGTTCGGTCTTTATGACTTTATATCAACTAATTATCATGCATTTTGAGTGCATTGCTGCTGATTCACAGGAAACAAAGCTACAGACTATATCCAGAAGGTGAGATCTGATCAAAAGGATTGTCGTCCATTTTTTCGACTATGCTTCGAAGTCCTGACTTGTAAGAAGGATAGTGCAGCTTCACTCCGAGTTTGCTCTTCATGCGTGAGTTACTGACTCGTTTCTCACCTCTCAATGAACTCTCCTTGTGAGTTGCTTCGAAGCTCTCCAGAGATGGGTTTTGTTTGATTTTCCCGGGCCAGCGATTCTTGATCAGTTCGAGAGCGTACGCAAATACTTCTTCTCTTTGAGCTGGATCGTCATCAACTATGTTGTAGATTTCCCTGCAAATCGTCAAGGAGTACTGTGTTCTCTGTTTCCGGTTCTGGTAAAAGCATGTTCCTCTAAGAAAACCGATAATTCTAAGTTTTGTAGGAGCCATACCCTGGTGATGGCTTTTCAATTGCAGCTTGAAGAGCTTGGCATATGTCGTCGACGTGGACTCGAGAGGTGAATTTCCGAGATGCTCGTCTCTTTTGAGCTTTGGATAATGGCTCTTGCTTTATCAAGGTATCGATCGCGCTGCAGGGAAAAAAGAACGCTCTCTATGAGATAGAGGTTTAGCCGGAAGTGATGCATCCCGAGTCGCAGGCCAAAGAGATGCTTAGGCACAAACCTCCTACCAGGGCCATAGATACCTCCGAGTCGAAGGATCTGTGTAGAGACTCCGAGATCACGGCCCAGGTCTAACCATCCTTTCTCGGAATCTAACCTCATTTTGCTCGAGTGGGTTTTCGGGTTCGGGAGATAGCTGCAAGACGACGCGGTCTAAGAAAAAGCTGTCATCTTGATCGATGACGTAAAGAGAGAACGAATTCGGAAAAACTTACTCCTCGTTGATCCATTCACCACCGCAATCTCCATAGACACCTGCAAGAGACATTCACAGAGGTAAAGACTCCATAAACAAACCATAGTTTGCCAGTTCTCGTAAAGCAAGAGCAAAGAACTAGGGAAAAAAAATACTTGTGGACGATAGATAACAAAGCCATTGAAGATTTCCACCCGAGAGTTGGCTTCTCAGAAGTTCTTCATGCCGTAGCATCTTGCAAGAACAATCAGCATATGTCAGTAAGGTGGATATCAGCATGAACCTTGGCAAAGCTCGAGAAGCAATCTTTAGCAGACCGGATCACCGATGTCGGCAAGAGGCGGGATGGAAACGAGCAGGTGGGTGAAATCTTTCACGGCTTCGAGCATTCTCCATCTGATGAACGAGAAAGCGTTATCGGTATTTCGATCATGACGACAGATGGATCGTCGGATTTGGGACAAAGAACGCTTACTGAGGCTGAGCTGCAGAGAAGAGATGAACATCAATTCCTCTCTTTTGGAATTCCATCTTCTTCGCATCACTCCTGCAACTCCCTGAAACAGCCCTGCATCTCCATTGCACACTCACAACTGTTAACAAGATCTTTTCCTTCAGCTCGCGAATATCAACTCAAAATAGCACTGAGATTCATGACAAGATGTATCGTTCGAATTCATTCAGTAACAGCAAAACGAGCTTTGGGTAATTGTTGTTAGGATTCAGAAATCTGGGTTTTGTAGAGAGAGTGAGGGATCAGACCAGCCTGCATCTTTGAGCTTCTCAGCGAAGAATCCTCCGACGAAGCCCATCCCGAGAATGAACATCCGGTTCCGAGATTCCGGATCCGGTGAGCCGGACCGAGAATCTCCGACGAGTTTCAACGGCGGGAAGAAGTCGATCCTCCTTGTTTTGGTGAATTCTGATGGCATAGAAGGAATCCGGAGAGTAATCTCCGACGATGTCGCCGGGAAATGAAAAACCTCCATTGAAACCGACGGAACAGAAGCTCGGGGATCACCGGAACTTGAGGGGAGACTTCAAGCTTCTGCAATCGGTAAAAGGACGAAGAAAACTACGTGCTGTTTGTTTTGCTTGTTTTTTTAAAAGTAAAGCAAAGAATGCTTGCCGGTTTTGTTTCTAATACCAAAACAGCTTGTCGTTTCTTCAATCCACAGGTTAGTGCTATCCAATCCAACACACCTGCATTTTTCAATTTCTATGCTTTACATTAAAATCCAAATCTTTCTAAGAACAAAATTTTAAAAAGCGAAAAAAAATTCAAATTATTTGTAATGGGAGAATACATTCTGAGGACCCTAACGTTGGTCAACACACCCTTTGTAGCAGTTACTTGAGACTGATTGACCAAAACGGAAAGACGTTCTTTAGTGCTACACCGACACGGCGTGAAGTTTAAAGCTGCAAAGACATTTCGAAATCAAGCTCAGTTAAAACGGCGTGAAGTTCGAAGCTACGTTTCCCATAGCCCTTCTGCTCGGAGACGACGGAGAGAGTGATTCTTCCTGCGAATCTTCCTCTCCATTTTCTCGGTAACCAATCAAGCCTCCACGCAGAGAAATTATCAAATTCCGAAGCTTCTTCGCAGATTATCAATTTGATCGACGAGGAATTCTAAAGATCGAGACCGGTGAAACCCTAAGATGTGTCTCTAGTGGAAGGAAAAAAAGAAAGAAAAACAATGGGGAAACATTCCCCGAGTGTCTGGATCACAATGCAGAAGAAGAGATGGCCACTGATGATTCTGTTGTTCTTGTCGGTAACAACAGCAGGTGTGATTCTTGTGAGATCTACGTTCGATTCATGCGGCGCTGTTGGTAAGACGAGCAGCCGATTCGCGGCGGCAGAGGAGGGAGATAGCAGCGGCGCGAAGATCCGACCCGTTCCACCGCCGCTGAACCCCCTCGGTTTCATGAAATCGAAGCTCGTTTTGCTTGTCTCTCACGAGCTCTCGCTCTCAGGTGCCGATTCATGGTCCATGTTCATCTGGGTTTTTTGCTTTGGCTCCGGGAAACTCATATTTTTTTAGGTGATTTGATTGATTCTGTGTGATATCAGGTGGACCGTTGTTGTTGATGGAATTGGCGTTTTTGTTGAGAGGTGTCGGAGCTGAAGTTGTTTGGATCACTAACCAGAAACCACTTGAAGCAGATGGAGTGATCTATAGTTTAGAACACAAAATGTTGGATCGAGGAGTGCAGGTTCGAACATCAAATCTTTGTTTGGTTCATTCATATATGATGGGTGTTTAGGGCAAATTTAAAAGGATTTTTACCACATTACTGTTGCATTATCGATTTTGGGAGGCTTAATTCAGCATCTGATCCTTGCTTGTGGGTAGCATCCGCATTACATGTATGAAATTCTGGTTTAGATGAAGCTACTGATCTGATTTTTGGTCGAGTGTACACTTGTTCGAGTATGAGATTATGTGCTTTCGGTTAGTGGAAGACAGACATCATAGTAGAATTAGCTTTCGTTGTGTTTCTCATTGTCCCATATGCAGCTTTGAGAGTCTGCTTCTAAAATGTGTGGATGTTTTCCTGAAATTTATGAATAAGGGTTCAAAAGCAGTATAATTCATTATGGATTGACTTCCATAGTTGCTGTTTGTTCTTGTCGTAAGTTGTTACTGGTCGATCTTTTGGCTGTATATGGAAACCGGCATTCATTCTGCTGATATCATTTGCCTTTTGACATTTCGATGTAAATTCCTTGAATTTCTGCCAGGTCCTCTCAGCAAAGGGTCAGAAAGCCATAGATGCAGCTCTCAAGGCTGATTTGATTGTTCTGAATACCGCCGTCGCTGGGAAATGGCTCGATGCTGTTCTCAAGGATAAAGTTCATAAAGTTCTTCCTAAGATTCTCTGGTGGATTCACGAGATGAGAGGACATTATTTCAATTCAGATCTGGTTAAACACCTCCCGTACGTGGCAGGTGCCATGATAGACTCTCATGCAACAGCTGAATACTGGAAGAACAGGACGCAAGCTCGTCTCGGGTTCGTTTTCTCTGAACTGCCTCCTACTTCATGCATTGTTTTCTTATGTTTCGTTTCTCGGTGTTGGAAGCTTAACAGTGTACTCTTGAATGTGTCACGAGACAGGATTAAAATGCCAAAAACATATGTGGTGCACTTGGGAAATAGCAAGGAATTGATGGAAGTAGCTGAAGATAGTGTTGCCAAAAGAGTTCTCCGTGAGCATGTCCGAGAATCTCTGGGAGTACGGAACGAAGACATACTATTTGCCGTTATAAATAGTATGTCTTCTTTCTTTTACATTCTTTCCCCATCAGCATCATTCAGTTTCTTGGACAACAACACCATTGAAAGACAGAGTATCTTTGTTCGAATATGTTTTCTTTACGACTGCAGGTGTGTCGCGTGGAAAGGGACAGGACCTTTTTCTCCGGGCTTTCCACGAAAGCCTTCAAATAATCAAAGAGAAGAAACTTCAAGTGCCCACGATGCACGCAGTAATAGTAGGAAGCGACATGACCGCCCAGACAAAGTTCGAGACAGAACTGCGTAACTTTGTCCAAGAGAAGAAACTTCAGAACCATGTCCACTTTGTCAACAAAACCCTAACGGTAGCTCCCTATCTAGCAGCCATTGACGTTCTCATCCAGAACTCCCAAGCCAGAGGAGAATGCTTCGGGAGAATAACCATAGAAGCCATGGCATTTCAACTACCTGTACTTGGGACTGCGGCAGGAGGGACAATGGAGATTGTGGTAAATGGGACAACGGGTATTTTACACAATGTCGGGAAAGAAGGCGTAACGCCCCTCGCCAAAAACATCGTGAAGTTGGCAACGCATGTGGAGAGGCGACTAACGATGGGGAAGAAAGGGTACGAGAGGGTGAAAGAGATGTTCTTGGAACATCATATGTCGCACAGGATAGCTTCGGTCCTAAGAGAAGTGTCGGAATACGCAAAATCGCACACCCGCTGATGAAAGATCGAAACTTTTCAACTGGGTTTTCGTCGTTTCGCCAGGTTCGACTTCGATCTCTGTCTTGGTTGAATGAAACTATGTATCAATGGAGATCTGGTGGTTTGTACAATATTTATATGTAGCAAAGCAGCGTTGCTTCTTTCTCCTCCTCTCACGCTCTCAGTTTGTAGGAAATGCATTTCATGGAAAAGGAGAATGCTCTTTTATGATGGTTCCTGCAAAATAGAGTCCCCGATTAAATAGTTTCTAATTTAGAGAAATAAAGACCATGTATATATATTGAATTAATATATTTTATTTACGGTTATGCCCTTATCCAGGCTAAGAATCTACGGTTCTGCCACAAATGGGCCATTGTAATAGTCAACTCAGACGAAGACCAGTCGCTGACGCTGAACCGGCAAAATGTAACACGTGTAACAATCACAGCCGTCGAATTAATTTTCCTCCGCAATATTCTCGTGATAGTGCATATCTGAAGCCGACAAATCTCCACCGTCCGATAATCGATTCTTCTCCATCCTTCTCTCCTTCCCGAAAGCGAAAATATCTCTTCCGTCTCTCTCTCTCCCCCCCTCTCTCTGGATCTCTTTCTCTCCGTCGTCGTCGCCGGGAAGCAATGACAAGCTCCGCCGCTCCGTCGCGCAAGGTCTCTTTTTCTCTCTCCCTCGCTCTCGCAATCTATCTGATTAGGGTTTTGACTATTTGGCGATGGGAAACTGTGTAGGTTCTGAGCAAGATCGCGTGCAATCGACTTCAGAAAGAGCTCGTGGAATGGCAGATGAATCCTCCAACGGGATTCAAACACAAGGTCTCCGACAATCTCCAGAGGTAGCGGAATGTTTTTGGTTTTTCTGTAATCAGATAAGCATGCTGGTTTCGTGAATCGTAATTCTGCTTGATCGTGACCTGAAAACTTTCGGAGTGGCAGATGGGTGATTGAAGTTACCGGAGCTCCGGGAACTCTGTACGCGAACGAGACGTACCAGCTTCAGGTTGATTTTCCTGAGCACTATCCAATGGAAGCACCACAAGTGAGAATTCGAATTTCTTATGCGTATGAATTTATCTTCTGCCCATTTCAAAGTCGTAGAAGAAGTAATTTCCCAAGGAAGAGATTTTGAATGTCGAACTAGACGATGCGTACTCTGTTTCATAGGATTTAAACTGATATGCTTGAGGATTCTTCAAATTGAAATCACCTCTTAAACCATGGAAAAACGATCAAAGCATTAACAACGATGGAATTTGTTCAGATAATCTGTATACTAGTTAGTTCGGATGAATGAACAGAAGATTCTCCTTTTGCTTAGTATACTTGTGTAATAGGTTTCTTTTCTGCTTCATCTTGGGAGATCTTGATCTTTCGGGTTTGCATTTGTGAGTATTGATCATGCAGTAACCTGATTATCGACTGTTGGTTTTAGATTCATGTTTGTATTTGTAATTGTTTCCATTGTGATGCTTATTGTGCAGGTGATTTTTGTTCCTCCAGCTCCTTTGCATCCTCACATTTACAGCAACGGCCATATTTGTTTAGGTAATTATGCATCCTCTGTTTCATGATAGTCTCTCTTCTTTTTTTTTGCATCATCGTCTACTTTTCTTTATTCTTTAGGCTGCAATTCATTGCGTTAGCAAGCCCATGACACGATTCTTGTTTGCCTGTGTGTGGTTTGTGCATGCAAATCCGTGAGTACATTTCTGAGCTGCCTTTTACATGCCCTTTTCTGAAATTCGGCATGAGATGTCAATCGTTTCCTATCAAAGCATCTGGCGTATTGTTGAATCTGGGTTTAGTGTCATAGTTATCCGGGTTTCCTTACTTTTAAAATACTGGATAAGAACCCAAGTCAGAGTTGCTTCAATTATTAGTTAATCTTGTTCTTGTTCAAGGGCAAGAATCTGTAACAGTGTTGCATGTTTCAATTAGAGCTTCTCTTCCACCTCGTTTAGCAAAAGTTTTAACTTTTTAAACCACACAACGGATGTTTTATATTGCAGTTTATGTCTTGGTGAGAATTTTCATCAATGCAGAGGTGAAAAAATGTTTGGTTTTGTGGCATGCATTCAAATGAAATCGAAAGTTATCTTTTTATATTGCATTATTCGTGCAGATATTTTGTATGATTCGTGGTCTCCAGCCATGACCGTAAGTTCAATCTGCATCAGCATTCTCTCCATGTTGTCAAGCTCGACCGCTAAGGTAAGTCCTCTGTTCCCGACCTTATGTTCCGAAACCTTTCCTTCTCTTCCTGCTTAGGTCATATGCTCGTATTTGATTTCACCACAGCAACGCCCGGCCGATAACGATAGATACGTGAAGAACTGTAAAAACGGAAGATCCCCGAAGGAGACGAGATGGTGGTTCCATGACGATAAAGTCTAACGTCGGCCATCACTCTTTGTAATCCAATCCACTGTATCATATTCCATCCGGTCTTGAGGTTTGTCTAATTCAATCCAAAGAAAAATTTATGTATCTGCAAAGTTTGAGGATTAACCCTTCTCCTTTCTGGATCCGTGGTGTAAAATACCGCAAATGACACCGATCAATCTGACTGATTTGCACAACGAAACCCCTTTCGAGTGTTCTTAGGGGGCGACGGTTGTGGTTTCCGGCAGTTGTGGACGATTGAAAAATCGACTGATCATTTGATAAAACACCATTTTTTTTAAAAATCAATTTTAATAATAAAATTACCTTTTAATTTTAAAAAATTAAATTGATTAACTTTCTAATTTAAAATTTTATTTTATAAATTTAATAAATAATTTTTTTATCAAATGATAATAAAAATTAATTATAATTGTTTTAAAAAATCTATTAAAAACATATATTTTTTTTTAATAATTTACATCAAATCGCAATCGTAGTAAATCATCCGATTTTAATCGTAATTATCTGCAATCTCTACGACAAACCGTCAACCCCGTTTGCAATTGTCAAAAATACATTGAAAATACCGATATTTTCAATTGCAATTGCAGCGGTATGATTATTTTATTAAACTCTAAAACCTTCTACTTCCAACTTCCAACTGCCAAAAATATATTTTACCTAATCTTTCTGACTTTTCTACTAGTTGGGGTGGAAATTGTGGGTATTCGAATATCGAATAATCAGTCTACAATGAGATTATGGAGAAACTAGAGTAAAGCTTCGAATACAATGTCAGCGCTTTTCATCTAGGAAACCGTTATTTCTATCTTCTTCGGGATATGGACTAACTTATAAAACCCGACAAACCTTATTCCTCATCTGCATATGCAGCGGCGACAGCGACATGTTTAGCTACAGTTGTCTGGAGCTCCTCCTTCCTCCCGCCCACGGGCTTGTCCACTACTTTTCCATCCTTTATGAACACAAAGGTCGGCATGCATTGCCACCACTTCAAACTCCCGAGCCACGCTCTGTTGGCAAATCCGCGATACCCTTATGTCGACAAGTAACATAATATGAGTTGAATGGGCGAGATGTATGTACAAGAAGAGTTCTATCACGATCTGGACGATCGCCATTATGTTAGAAAACGTCAATTACCATATCTGCCTGTTTACCATAAGAGACATTCACGTTCACAATGCATGCTGCATGAATTATCCATCAAAAATCCATTACGAAAACCTGGAAACCCATTCAGAATTTCAAGTTTTTTCGAGGAAAAGGGATGAAAAATGGCAGAACCTAACCAAAAAAAAAATACAGAATTGCTTCGCTGAAATCCAGAGATCTTCCCGCAGGAAACAAGGAAAAAAACCCTAAATCAAAGGGGGGGGGGGAACCCCAAGACGCACGAAACGCATGAACAACGAAACCCTAATTATCAAACTGACACAGAACATAGAATGTACGACAATGCCAATGGATCGAAGAAACAAAGACACCCACCAATTTGTTGGATTCCATGGCCTTGCTGAGATGTTCAGTCCAGACATCGATCGCGTCTTCCGCCGCCATTTTCGTCTTGCTTCGAATCTGTGCAAAAACCAAAAAACTCTGATCTCTCTTGATTAAAAAAGAGAGAGATTTATGGACGAAGAATATCTGTCATTAAACTAAACCTAATTAAAGTGATTTCTAATGCAAATAGTTAAACTATACTATTTTTAATTAAATTAAAACAAACAATTGTAACTAAATATAATAATTATATATATAAAAAATCTCAATACTTAATTAGTTTATAAATTATGTATAGATACCCTGAACACATATCGAATATACTATAAATCTTCCGAGAATATATACGATCCTCATGCTTTTATTTCTTAAACCCGCAAAAACGTTCTTCCATTTGAAACCACCCTTGTGATTTGCTTCAACCGTAAGATTTTATTTAATTCCCTCTTGTCTAAATAACAAAAAAAATCAATAAATAACTCATTATGTATGTATATTACATTATTTTTCGACAAACATATATTATTTTTAAAATATTCTTTTTAGTAATCCAATCACATTATTGTTTTGGTAAAATATGGCAATAGTAGTATGCATTCAAACTTGGAAAAAGTGGGAGTAATTTCGATTCAAATTAATTTAATGATTAAATTTAATAAAAGTATGAAATCGAATTAAGTACTATTCGGTTCTATTTGTATTTCTGATATTTAAACCTAAATAACCAAACTCTAAGTCAATCTTGGTACAATCCAATCCACCCCTCGCACCTTTCATTTATTATCCACAAAATCATCCCTTCCCATAGATTCTCCCTTCGCTTTCTTCGCATAAAATCTGCCAAAAAATGAATATCCAATTGGAAAGAGGTTTAAAATAATTTAGTTTATTTATTTTTATTCAAATAAATAAGGAATTAAAATTTTATCGATTTTTCAGTCTCTCGTGGCTTCGGATTTCCCCTGCAATGGCGCTGCTTCATACAGTCTCTTCGCCTTCTTCTTCGTCGTCTCTCACTCCGACTTCTTCCTTTAAAACCTTCTTCAATCCTGGATCTGTTCCTCTGCCGTCTCCGTTGCTGTTGCCGTTGATTCGTCAGAGTTTCAGCCGCCGGCGATGCAAACTCGCTTCCTTCCGGTGCTCGTCGTCGTCGTTCTCCGAGAAGCACCACAACGCGAATCCGGCTAAGTCCGATGACGTCACCGAGCTTCCTCTCTTCCCTCTCCCACTCGTTCTCTTCCCTGGCGCGATCCTCCCGCTCCAGATCTTCGAATTCCGGTATCGAATCATGATGCACACCCTCCTACAGACCGATCTCCGGTTCGGCGTCGTCTACTCCGACGCCGTATCCGGATCCGCCGCCGAGGTCGGTTGTGTCGGCGAGGTCGTCAAGCACGAGCGGCTGGTGGACGACCGATTCTTCCTCATCTGCAAGGGTCAGGAGCGGTTCCGTGTTACAAATCTCGTCCGCACGAAACCCTACCTCATCGCGGAGGTGACGTGGCTCGAGGACCGGCCATCGGGGGAGGAGAATCTGGAATCCCTGTCGAACGAGGTGGAGGTTCTGATGAAGGAGGTGATTCGATTGTCGAACAGATTGAATGGAAAACCGGAGAAGGAGGTGCAGGATTTGAGGAGGAACCAGTTCCCGACGCCGTTCTCGTTCTTCGTCGGGAGCACGTTCGAAGGAGCCCCAAGGGAGCAACAGGCATTGCTGGAGCTCGAGGACACGGCGGCGAGGTTGAAGAGGGAGAGGGAGACGTTGAGGAATACGCTCAATTACTTGACCGCTGCTTCTGCAGTGAAGGATGTCTTCCCATCGTCTTAGCACTTATTCGGTATATAGAATTTCTGTTTGCTATTTTCTACGTTATTTGAGTAATTGAATACACAAAATTTTATAAAACTGTATAAAGTTTGTAAGATGGAATCATTGTAGATTACAGTAGTTTTTGGTGATATTAGATGTTGGGTATTGGATAGGATTGTGGATCAAAGGATCATGGAAAAGGGTTGCTTTCTTTTGATGTTCTTGATAGAACCATAATTCTCTGCTTCTTGAGATGGCATTTCAATTAGAGAATTGAAAAATGCAATCTCGAGTAATTGATCTAATAGGGATTTACTTGATTGCTTTAAGATTATGCGAAAGATTGCTTACTTTAAGGTTCTTGATATCAGATTATTAGAACTGGAACATGTGGTCACTATTCTTGATTGTTTCATCTTTGTACAAGATCATATGTTGTATTTACATGGCGCATCATCTTGGATTATTGGCATTCTAATGGATAGGGATAAGATCGAAGCAGTTGTTTGGGAATTGAATGTTTGGGGTCGGTAGGGTATGATAGAGTTTGGATCGTTGGATTGGCCTTGTGTCGTTGGATTGGCCTTGTGTCGTTGTGATCATAAATACGGGAAAGATTAGTCTCGATATTGTACTACTTTTGTGGCATTCTTACTGCTTCTTGATCGGAGCTTCATCTACCATATGACAGTTCGAGTTTAAGAGCGTGAATCTATCAGTCTAATTTCATTCAAGCAACGTGTGATACTTCCGGCCAAACGTCGGGGGGCATTACCCTTAACTACGGGTGGACACGGCTCGGCTACTCGATTTTTTGTGTCCGACCTCGGTCTCTCTCTCCTGGAGTGTCTCAGTTGGATTACCCGGTTTTGACATTGAGGGTCGGGTCTCCAAGTTTCGGATCTGGGAGGCCTGCCATAAGGGTTCACAAATCTGTGGACTACCCGATGGTCGGGGAACTGCGAGAGACTGGTGTGGAAATGAGACGAAAATAAGGCGAAACTAATCCGGCCCAGAGGGATCCTATCTCTGAACCCTATTATTCGGACCTAAACCCCAGTTTCCAATTGTCTTTACACCCGATCCGATTCCCAAAATTCATGTCTATTTTTCTGTCCAACCCTAATTTGAAGTTCTCACTGTCGAGGGTTGTGTCTCGAATCCTCGAGTTGAGGTGTACCAGACACCCGGTTGTATAAAAGGATTTCATATGGTTAGTTAGTAGTTACTTAAGATGGCTGATCCACTCAAAAAATTTCGGAAGATTCTCGAATCCTTCAGGTTCAATAGATCCGATTTCTTGTGTAATCTATAACTGTTTATGCGATATTTGTAGAGTTTGAATTCTACTTCTCGCGGATAATAATAGGCTAATGTAAGATCTCATATCATATTATTTAAATTAGTGGCTGTCGCTAATGGAAATAACGCAGAAGGACAGATAGATAGAGAGTCAAAACCAAAGTCCCAACGGTCGTCTCAACCACACGACAAGAAGCTTCATTGAGTGGGCTACGTCCTCTTTAATGGCCACTTGTTCCCTTTTCCATCTATCACACACACACATATATATATATATATATATATATATATATATATATATATTTATAAACGGGTATATCCACACAAATTATATTAATTGATAATCTTAGTGTGTATAAATATCATAACCCCACTAATCATTATCCAAAAATAAATCCATTTGCGTGTACGCGGTTTTCAAGTCTTCGCCGTCAAACCCGACCTTCGATTTCCTTCACCTTATATAAACACATCCTCCTTTGATTTTCCATCAACATCATCCGTTCACACATCACGCATATTCATCACAGAGACATATAATAGAATCCAAGAGATTTGTGAATCCAGAAAGAAGTTGAATCTTTCTCTGTCTCTAAAGCTTTCCGACATCAGTTCCAAGCTCTCAGGAACATGGCGCAGAACCAATCTCCTACCCAGTCCAAGCAAGGTATACATAGAAATAGATTCTATCAACTGGTTCATGTTTGGACTCTGTTATTTGCTTGATTTCAGAATGTATAATTCAATGAACAGAGAATCTGGGTCTCTGAAATTTTCAGTTTTACAACGGAAATACGTGTTCTTGATCTCATCTGATGAACAAGTTTTGATCTTTGCATCTCTCTTGGTGCAGAGCGATTCGTGGAGATACCCTTGAACATCGAACAAGGCTCAAGAACAATGGCGAACCAGAGGAAGAAGAACCAGTGGGCTACAATCATTATATGCATCGCCTTCGTCATCATTGGTCAGTCCATCGCAAGAATCCTCGAGAACTTCTACTACGAAGAGACTCACCGTCTCGACTACGACGACCGGCGTCAATACGACGGCGCGTGGACTCAATCGCTGCTTCAGAGCGTGGGGTTCCCCCTCCTCATCCTCCCTTTCCTCCTCTTCCCTTCCAAGAAACAGAGCAACCCTCCTCCCATTACTAGTGATCGATCCTCCGTGAAATACCTCGCCATTATATATCCTTGCATCGGTATAACAATGGCGGCTCATGGAAGACTCACAACCACTGCAAAGCTCAACATACCCTTTGGAATCTTCACTCTCATCTACACCACCCAGCTCTTATTCACCTCCGTTTTCTCAAGAATCTTCAACAAAACCAGATTCAACCGATGGATCATCATCTCTCTCGCCTTCTCCATTGCCACCGGAGCTCTCACCCTCTCCTCCTCCTTCGGCGGCGAACCAGACGAAGCAGAGGAGAATTGGGGAAAGGGTTCGTGGTCGGCGTTGTCCGCCGCCGCTATCTTCTCCCTCTTGCTCTGCAACGTACAGAACACTTTCGATTCAGTGATCTCGAAAAGGGAAGAAGCCAAAAACAGGAAACCCAGCTTCGCCGTAGTGATGGAGATGCTGATACTCGCTTCCCTCGTCGCCTCAGTCATGTCCGCGGCGGCTCTGCTGATCTCCGGCGAGCACCACGATCTGAGGAGAGAGATGGAGGGTTTCTCCAAGGGAAAAGGTTCGTACGTGTTGGTAATGGCGGGTCAAGCAGTGGCGTGGCAGATCTATTGGGTCGGAATCGTGGGTTTAGTGTTCGTCGTCTCTTGCGTGTTCTCGAACATCATCAGCGTCATTACATGGCCCATTGTGTCGGCTCTTGTGGTTGTCTTCTTCGATTTCATGGACGATGATTTCGACGCATTCAAAGGAGCCGCCTTTGCCGCCGCCCTTCTCAGCCTCTCCGCTTATGTCTACTGGTTGAAGAAAGAGGATAAGAAGGGTGATGACGTGGCCACGAACTAGGTTTAAAATTTTGTTTTTCTTTTAAATTTGAAAAAAAAATACGCTAATTTACTTTGTTTTTATTTCATGTTCTCATTGTTTGTGTATTGTAGAAATGTATATTCCTTTGTTCAGTATTTAATTTGTTTGGTATTTATATGAAGATAAATGTGAAAATGAGTTCGTGTGAAGATTTGTATTTATTAAAAATAATTTTTTAGACAATTTTCAACATATTGGATTTAAAGATTAATTTATTTAATTTTAAAAGTATATTCAATATACATCTATATCGCATTGCATTTAAGTATAAGTAGATCTTGTTTCTTTTTATAAGGGCTAAAATATTTTATCCATTCGATTCAATTTTTTTATAACCAAATTTTATTTAATATTCATGGCCTTCAAAGGGGATGCCGTTGAAACTAAATTCATGTGGGCCCAACAACGAAAAGACTAATTTAGGCCTTAAAAAACAAGAAGGCCCAAGAATCAGACCACTAATATACGTAATTCTAAGGCTGAGAGGGTTGCTATTAATTAATATTACAAAATAAATTGAACGGGTAGTCTTGTATAAAAACAATTGCGTATAATTTTTTATAACAATTTTTTTGCTTATTTTTAATATTGTTACTGTATATAATTACTGATTCAGGTCATAATTAAATTAAGAAAAGTTATTAAAATTTAATACAGTTTAAAGTTGGTATTTTTTTTTATAGAAAAATGAACAAAACCACCAGTTTACTGTGGATTGACATGATAACAGTAAACATAAAACCTGCGATAAGGACAAAAAAGAAGCGACAGATTAAGCAAAATCAGAGGAGACGATCATTTAACTGTTAATGGGCGTATAAAAAAGTCGTATATATAATCCAATCACTAGAGATGAAAAGGTCACATGTCGTGATTCAGAAACAGTACAGTATTTAGGAAACCTCCATCTTCTTCTCTGCCACTGTTCCATGTCCTAAATCTAGCAATATATATATACACACACACAGTCACATGTATATATACACGCACATATACATATTATATGTAACATATGATATAGGTACATGCGTGTCTGTCTACGCTTAAACCTACAAGCGAGTGTCGTGACTCGCAGCAAATCTACTTACTAAAAATGATAAATAAAAGATATGGAAATATATATATATATATATATATATATATATATATATAGGATACATGTATATATACATATGCATGTGTCTCACTTAACCCTACAAGCGAGTGTTGTGACTTGTAGCAAATCTACTTTCTAAAAACGATACAAAGACATGACACAATATATATATGTGTATATATATATATATATGCTTTAAAGATCCATCAACCGATTAACCAAATGATAGTCACATCCATGCAAGTTATATTCAAATAGCTAAAAACTTATAGTTCTGCGGGGAAGTGGTTGATATAAATGTCCGTATTACTAACCATTTACATCAATGTAGGTCTCCAATGTATTCACATGTATATATATATACATGCATATAAACACACACATACATGTCCACCACACGTATGTATAACCAATTGAAATGTATGCTATAATTAAGCTAAGGATATCATTCGTATTAATGCATTAAAAAGATTGAAAGCAGCCATGGGCACTTCCTTTTCTCTTCTTACCATCTAATTATTATTTCCATTTAAAAAAAAGAAATAAAATTATTTTATTTTCTTTATACATTTTCTCAACGGGAAAGCCGGTCTAAAGATAAAATCGTATTTTTATTATAAATATATATATATATATATATATATATATATAATATTTGAAATCGTTTGTTTAATGGAACACGAAATTTAGGTGAACACTATATAGATCCGGCAAACAAACGGATAAACTGGGAAAAAGCAGCTTCGAGTTCAACACCAACCAGAAAGTAACTTAAAACTAAAACATATCTGTCGTAGACATAAGTCTACGGGCAATTTATGACAATCTACGAAATATTCATGAAAAAAAAAACGTAATTTAGCAATGGATAATACAACAATAACCACATATCCATTAATTACGCAACGGAACAAATTGATATATATATATATATGCCAACATATAAATGTAGATCGCATTTGGAAAGAGGAACATGAATAAAAATTAAATTAATTATGAAAAACACACATTTAGGAAATCCATCTTGAAATTCGAACATTAACGTGATCATCATCTAAACATACGACGGTGCATGTGAATCAGCACTAACATTCTAGCTAGGGGGAGAGATCATCACATCGCCCGAAAAATAGAAGAGACATATAACAAAAACTCAAATAATCATATTATCTCATAACAACATTCCTCACCTTATAGGATATCATAACTATTTCGACCGACGGATCAGTTATCATCATCATCGTCAAGACCTCGGAGGTGGGAAAAATGGCGTACTGGTAATAAATGCGTTAAGCGGTGCCGGGTAAAGCGACGAAGGGTCAAGCAATGAAGCGTTGTTGTTACCGGCTGTAACCCCCGTTGGAACAGCGTTTGCGGTAGCGGTTGCGGTTAAGGCCAAGAGGTTGAGGTGTTGAGAGCTGTCAGCTGCGGCTGCGTTAGGGCTTGAGCTGTAGCGGTTGTGAGAGTGATCTGGTCCCTGGTCGTAGAGAATGCCCTTGAAGACATGTCCTCCGATGTTCACAGCCGTTTGATATGCGTACTCTTCCTCCCCCTCGTCGATCGAGCTTACCCTAATGCACCGGAAAACCGCCGGAGAATTCACCTCCGGTGGAAAGTGACCAACCGCCAACCCTAGTTTCACATCAAATCAAGAAACAATGAAAAAGACCTAAGCTTTTTTTTTTGTCTGTTCTTGGTGTATTTGGTCAAAGAATGATAAGATTTTTGTATGACGAATTGAGTAAAAATCAAATCTTTAATGTTGCATTTGTGTTTCAAGAGATCAAAATTCAAACCCATTTCGTGTGTCGTCAGGTTTACTAAGGAACAGCCGATGGAAAAGAAGCGATCCAAATCAAACAGATGAAAAAAAAAAGTCGCACGCAAATGATGTTGCACTTGTCAAAAATCATTCATAATTGCATGTTTCCATGAAACAAAATCACGAAATTCATACCAACCCTTTTGATGAATTCGCCCAATTGCCGGACTCATGATGTAAAAAAGAAAACCCTTTCGATCAAAATCATAATTTCACTTACCCGAAGAACTCGCATTCACTACGCGGGTTACAGCAAGAGATCCTCCTCCTCCACTTCCGCCGCCTACAAGGTCAAGCTCTTTATCATCATCACCATCATCTCCGTTACCGCCGTCACTGCTCGGCTCTCTCAGCCGTTTGACGTTATCTCCGCGGCTGCAGCCTCCGCCTTGCTGCTGCTGCTGCTGCAAAGCGGCGAGCTGGGCCTGGCGCTCGCGGCGTTTGGCCGCCGGAACCCACGTGCTCTTCACGTGCGTCGAACACTGAAACCCTCGGCTCTTACAGCAAGTACGGCATCTCATGTGGCCACAATCTTTCTTGGCTTGGTTCCCACAGTCTTGGCAGTTCATGCCTCCTTGTCTCGTGACCGTGAACCCAGCAGAAGATCTCAATGACTCATCGGAGACAACGTTGAAGTAGAAATTCCGACAGCGATTGTTGTTGCTGTTACTGTTATTGTTACTGCTACTGCTTCCACTCGGGACCATGCCAAACGAGTAGAAGTTCGCTGGAGAAATATGCTGTTGCTGTTGATGTTGTTGTTGTTGTTCTTGGAAATATTGTGGAGGCCATATCTCAAAGCCCTTGTTGCTGTTGATGTTGTTGTTGTTGGGGTTGTAGATCTCGTCCTTGTATAGATAAAGATAGTTACTTTTGTCTTCTTGATCTTTTTCTTGATGATGATTATGATCTTGCCTGTTGTTGTTACGATCTCTCCCGCCTCCTAGATAGAAAAACCCAGCCATTTCTTCCTCCCACCACAACCCATATCACAGAGAGAGAGAGAGAGAGATTGTCTGGTCCGTGAAGGGTTTGGTGAATCTTTGGAGAAGATCTTGAATTTTTTGTGGGTTTGCGAAGGATTTATACCTTTTTTTTAATTGTTGTGACTTTGCTTGAAGTGTTGTTGCTGTTCTTGAGAGAGAGAGAGAGAGAGAGAGATTGGAGCAGATGAGAGTAATGATGGCGAGAGAATTAGGAAACTGCAAACGCCGCCATGGTTAATCTTCTGAGAGAAATTTTCTCCTTCGCCATTTAATGCAAAACAGAAAGAAAAAAAAATCAAAACTTTATGATCTCTCTCTCATCGAGGACATGAACAATTTACTTCTTCTGCTGATTTTCTTTGGAGAGAGAGAGAGAGAGGGAGGGAGTTTGAGAGAGAGAGAGTTTAAGACATTAGTACTATGAAGATCTTGGAGCTATGGGCACTTCTCTGCAGTTGTCTTCCAGTTTGAATGAATCCTAATCACATAAATATCAGACTTATTTAAATAGAAATTTAAAAAAAAATAGACTCTATTTTATAAATCTTTTAACTATAATTGAGCCAAAAAGAAATTGAAAAGATGGATAGTTGTTTTGTATTTCTTAATTATTTTTTATGTTTTTTTGTATGCACAGGCAATATATACAGTGGTGTAAGAAATAATGATAATCACAACTGTAAAATTAACATTTTTAGTGGTTAGACTTCTGTATACACTTGGAGAATCGAGTCAAATATCCACTAAAATGAAAGTTTTTAAATATTGCTCAAACCATTATCAATTGAAAATTATGACCCGTTTCTATTGTAATATGTAAATTAAATTTGTCGACGTGGATAATAATGACATTAAATTTAAATTTACAACAAAGGTAAAAAATAAAACTAGTTAAATTTGATGCACTGCCACACCGTCGATTTGAACGGTCGATGTTTTTCCACGTGGCAGAACATAAGCTTTTACTATTCGTCCCTCCCCCCCCCCCCCCCCCACCCCC
>NW_010965373.1:1920906-1931575 GCF_000463585.1 Tarenaya hassleriana | reverse complement strand
CCCCCCCCCCCCCCCCCGCAAAACCCTCCCAAGCTTTTTCATTTTTTCCTGTTTATCTGTTTTTAATTTAATTACACAAATTTAACTATTCTGTTTTTTATACATTATATATAAAACAAAAAATTGCAGTATCTTATATAAAATAAAGAAAAAATATATATAGTTAAGAGACGACAAGAACCAAATTCTTCGTTGTAGCGATTCCGGATGGGAGAGTATTGGTCTATTAATGGCTATTGTACCAAAAGAGAACAAATTTAAAAAAAAATGATATAACCAATATTTCAATCCGTATTTCGCGGAATTTAATAAAATCATAGTATAATGCTATGGGTGGGCTTATAAATGCGGCTAATTATTTTCATAATTAAACCTTTAGCAAGTGTCTTGAACATGCGGTTAAAACACAATTAATTTAAAAATGTAAATAGTACATATTTAATTAAATTTTTTGGTGGACAGCAATCCCTAGTCTAAGTTTAGGTCACGAGTCATCCATTATTATCACCCGATGGATGGATGGATGGATGGATGGATGAGATCATCTGCCCTTCTCCAATAATAAACAAGGCAACGTTCCTTTAATCCGTTATTGAATTTGCTATAATGATCTGCCATCTTTTTAAACTAAATAATATCAAATTTGGAAATAGCGAACTTTGAATAACCATATAATATTAGTTACTTGTAAAATATTTATTTATTTTTATATGTTTTCCTTCTTAGAACGTAAGAGTTTAATGGATTGGAAAAATTACAAACCGAATTAGATTCCTAACTTTATAAATTTTATATGCTTCAGTAAAGAACAAAATGTGTGCAAAAGAAAAAGGTTTCAGGTGTTAAAAGAAGCGGCAGTAAGTGATTTATTATCATAAAGTATATTATTTATTAAATATCGATGTATAATTAATAGATTATTGTGCATTTGCATACGATTCATGATTCTAGCATTTGTCCACACTCTATATATAAGGAAAAGAGCTAAAAATTCAGCCACCTTTTATTGGCATAAGACCAAAGGAGGCAAAACCCACTCCGTTAAGGTTTGATCACGTGGAACCGCGTGAATTAGCGGCGCAATTATTTATTTAGATAATAATAATAATAATAATAATAATAATAATAATAATAATAATAAAGTAGAATTTGTGTTAGTTATATGCTTTTTTATAATTGCCTAATACGTTAATTTTAAGATGAATGAACTTAACAGCTGATCCATATAATTCTAAGTTTTGGGTATTGCGCACAATTAGGATTCTAAATTATGTTTAAAATAACTCGCGTCACGGGTGAGATTTCAGTTCTAAAGAATATGATAATTAAGACATCATCGGCGATCTTAGCTATTACACGTATAAATCTACCAGTTGGAGTATTAAAACTTTGGTATTAAAAATACGGAAGTTCTTTTTATGCCACAAAATAAAAATAAAAAATAAAAAAAGATGAGTTTATTTGTTAATAAAAATAAAAATAAGTAAAATTTAGTACAATTACACAAACTTCAAATTTTGATTAAATGATTTTTATTTTCTGAATACGTTCTTCTTATTTTCTAAATGGAAATATTTTTCTATTATATAAAAGTGTATTGTTTTGACGCTCTCACAATTAGGCATGCATATTCAAACCATAATCATAACTACAAATAATAATAAGTCCCACCCCGTACATGAACTTTGACTAAATCAACCCGAATTATGAATTTAACTAATGTCACTAACATTTCATCAATTAAGTCCAATAACAATGATAATTCAACGAGTATACTAAGTATTAATATATATGATAAAATGCAATGATTTTTTAATTATTCATTCATTTGGTACGTACGTATAAAAGTTAATTGTAATTAGGGGCCCGAGGCAAGAGTGTTTTTTTTTTCTTTTCATTTTAACTTTTATTGTTGACTAAATCACTATTTTGTCTTTATTTTAATTTTTTTTATTAATTAATGATTTTTTTTAAAATGAATAGGAACACCATGGAGCTCCTAACTTTGATGACTCGGGATCTTCATGATTAATCTATATCTGCCTAATCATCCTTTTTGTCTCTCTTTAATTTTCTTTATTATCTATTTTTTTATATTTATTTCTTGTCAAGTTCGATGTGATTAAGTAGCTAACATATATTTGTTTCGTCGGCCGATAATTCTTCAATACGCATACATATTCCTTCATGTGTCAATTTTATTTTTGATAAATATTTTCCGATGTTTTTAAAATTACATAACTGAATTTGTATGGCTGCAAGTGAATTTTTCATCACTTCTAAAATCATAGACAGATAAGAAACTAAATCGTTTTGTGAGGAAGAATTAAGCCAAACGATGCTTGTGCTGATTTATCGTACTTTAATTTGAAAGTCTCGGCATAAGCATGGTTATATAAACCCTAGACTATAATGATACGCACATAAGACATAATGATACAAGCAGGGGAGCCATAAACTAACCAATAAAATTTGATTCAATAAATGAATCTCTTAGTTGTTATGTGCAATATTAATAAACTCATCTCTAAATCCATTTTCACGTTTAGAAAACGCGAATCCATTTTCAAAATCACAAAAGAAATATAATATATCAAAATTATATATATATATATATATATATTGTTTGATGACCGTCGAATTTATATCACATTCACATTTTGATTCTATTAACTATCGAAATATAGGGTCGATATTATTTAAAACTTAATCAACCCACCAGCCAATGCTAACATATAGCCATGCGTTTGCCTCAAATTTAGAGAAAGTGATATCGTACACTCTTAAATATTATTAATTATACACAAAGGATGGGAGAGATTAAAGTCTAATAATATATGTATCTTTAATTCTTCCTTTCACTTTTAATTCTAGGTTGTAGGGTAAAATTTTGTATACCGAATTTGAAACAGAAAAGAACTTAATGAGATTTAAAAAAATGAAGCAAATTAAATAAATAATCAATTAACTTTTGCTTTCCATTGTTACATCACATCAAGAACATGTTCTTCTGATTAACATTCACATTCTCGTTTGAACTTAATATAAAAACACATGCTAATTTGTAGTGTAACAAGAATGATTATGGCATATGATAAAAGATAAGATGACTAATCATAGTATTTTGGAATGTTTAATCAATGTTTTCACATGACTCGTTTGGTCAACTCGTTCGAGTCAAGAGTCCAAACAAAAGGAGAAAATCTAGAAAGAGAAGAGGAGAGAAGAAGACCCAATTATTATGCCGTTGTCTTTCACTCTCGAGCCTTGTGCTTACCCTTTTTCCCGCTGCTTCACTCACTCTCGCTTATTACACTGTGGAAGTCATTCATTCTTCTCCTTTACATTACACAAACACACGCATACATATGCAAGTTTACGAGTGTATATATATATATATATATATATATATATATCGTATTCGTACGTGCAAAGTCGGATTTTGATTTTGTATGTAGTGGCTCCGAGAGCATATATTGTAACTTCTCACTCGTTAGGTTTAATCCATTTTCGGAATACTACGCTGAATGTTTATTAAAATTATATCGATCGAGGAATGGTTATAAAAATATATTGTAATGTTTGTCAAAGTTACATATCAATATTGTAATGCTCGGTTTAGTTTGTAATAGAATAAAAATATTTGTATTTTAAAAATCATTCGAATAACACACATTTTTTTCTTATTTTTATTATTGAATCACAAAGAACAAGTATTTATATTCTAATGCAAGTTAAAGTGAACCAAACCGGATTTATAGTCTAATATAGAAAATATCATAACATTTAGACATGAATCTATAATTTCTGCCAAAAGGATAATGCCATTTATCGTCATCCGATATATCAGTTCATACGATATATCCATCGGTTCGGAAATAGAAGAAGAGCATAGTTATATATATACATAAACGTCCAACGCTTATAACCCTATAGAATATTGTTCGAATTCGATTTGGACAAGATCATGTTTTGCATCCTCGCCAACCGTTACTTGTTCGGTCGTCCATGTGAAAACGTAAATCTTCGGTCAAGAACATGCATTCATAATAAATAATATATATATATATATATATATCGTTATACCAAAATAATAATAATATATATATATGGAGAGATAGTTATAATAAGAAGGGGAAGGTGAAGAGATGGATGATAAAAGCCCCACAAGGACTGTTGGGGAAGGTGGTGAAACATAATGGATGGAGGGTTTTGTTTACTTATTAGCGATAATATTAATTTCAACATGCCTTTGTGACCATCAATTTTGCTTAAAGCTATGTTATAATTATGCTCTTTCCGCCACAATCGGCTTTTTGTCCTATTGAAAAAGAAACGAAACGACTCAAAGCGTTTTCCTAAAGTTTTAAGATATACACTTAAGTTTTATTTATTTTATTAAAGTATACATTACTTTATACACAAAAAAATTGAGAATACAGATGCAAACTATATATATTCTTCACTTAAAAATCAATCTATAACTTTGTTCTACCGACAAAAAGATGCGAAACATTAGAACCAACCGGAATTTAACTCTTTTTGGTCCAAGAAAGATGATTTTAGATATCATGCTCACACACATACATATGTACAGCTATATATGAAGTAGTTGTATTCATGTGGTAGATGGGCAGTAGTTCCTTGATCTGTATAAATTTATATATATTGCATCAAAGGCTATACTTAGAGCGTGTCCATGATCAAGAATAGGGAAAAAAAATCTTAAGCGTACCAAAATTTTATGTGCGAATGTATTCAAACGACTACCAAAATATCCATATTCGTAATAATTGGTTAGGTAGTAAATCGCGTTTTAATAAAAAAAATCTTAAGCATACCAAAATCTATAAAAGTTATTTACCAAAAAAAAATATCTATAAAAGTTCCGACGTTGAAAAGAGAAAAACAAAATACACAAAACAATTGATTATTAGCACCGGAATCATACGTTCCTAGAGTTACAAAACCAATCTTAAATATTTAAACTAAATCATATAAAAGTTCGTACGGTAATAAAATCAAATTGATATTTTTATTCTGTTAACATGTCAATAATAAATTTTCTAACTATAATTATATATATGCACGTATATATACACACATTGTTACGGACAGATACAGTTGATGTAATTGTGAAATAAGGTTGAAAAACGTGACATCAACGTAATAATAAAATGAATATAAATGGCTAGCTCTGAAACCCTAGAAGACGAACACTGCATGCCAATAGTAGAAACAGTACGATCACGAGGAAGACTCATACGTACTTTAGTAGTATCCCTCCCTCGCCACTTGTACAATCAGCCCTCACGTGGTCCCCCCCCCTCACTAGACTTATATAATAAACAACCGGTGGGGCCCACCGGCCCATGCATCCACATGCCTCGCATTATGGGTTTTGTCACGTATATACGCTTTATTTATACATTAAGAAAAATCTCACCAAAAATTGGATATATAGATTTTTAAATATATTAATTATTATAAAAAAATGTTATAGGACATGTATTAGTAACATCATTGAATTACAGTTCAAATATTTATATTTTAAAATAATGATATTAAATAATAATTGATATACGCTTTATTTTTATATATATACATGCAACATAGGATCTATATGCATTATGAGTTAATATTTAGTCGGCTGATATGCTTATTTTTTTTTCTTTCTAGTTTGTTTTTACATCTGATTTTAAATCATCCGTTATAATCTAGTGGAAATTAAATTCACAATATTTTTGTGAAACTAATTATGTATTGAAAAATTAAATTAAATGATATTTACTTGACTTTTTTCAATTGGAATTTGTTTATTTATTATGATTACGATATTTGGTCGGTTTTTAAGGTTGTTTTATTATTAAAAAAAAGGGTTTTTTTAGCGTTTATAGGGTGAATATTGTTGAAGGGGAATAATTTGGATATGCCTTTAAATGAGAAGAACGAATGAAGCAGCCGATTAAAAAAAAAGAAAAAAAAAAAGAAAAGAAAGAAAAGACAATGTTCCTTGTCTCCACAAAGGTTACAAACACTCACTGTCACGTGACCACCACCAGTTCTCCTTTTCACTAAACCTACGACTATAAATACACTATTCGGTTTAGGGGCGTTATATGAATTAAATCGAGATCGAACCGGAAACTATTCGGTTTCGGTTTTGTTTGAATGCAAATCGAATTTATCTTCTTAATTTTAAATTTATTTTTATTGTTAATAAATGTAGATTTTGGTAGAAGTGTATGATATCCAAGGTTTGAACATATTCTATTCAAATATAGATTTTACAAGCACAATATCTAATCGATCTCTTTTTCAAAATTGAAATATGTTTAGCCGTTATTTCACGCAAATTAAATGTACAAATTTTAAATTTTCATAATTACTATTCATATGACATTTGATGTGAAGTTTATATGCCCATTTTTATATGGAATCAATTCATTGGGTTCTTTTTTTTGTTTCAAAATAACTAGTTTGTACTTTATTTTACGTTGATCAAGAGGAAAGAGATCCAATTGGGCTTGGATAAAAAGCTTGATGGGCCCAGGTCGTCAATATTAATTTAATGTGGGCCGTATCATGGCCCTAAAGCCCATCATTGCACAACCTTGAAGAACAAGGAACCAATTCATTGGGGTATTTTTTTTTTCCAATTATCGTACATTTGTACTGATGAGAATTGCTGATTGGCAAATTTTTTTCTAAAAAAATATCATAGAATTAATTAATCGAATTTTGGTACATGTAACCATCGGTTAGTGGCTCAACTACGATCAATCTTATGATATGTAAATTCCAATGAAATCTCCATATTGTTAGCATGTAACAAAATATTGTAAGTTAATTTATTATTGAAATATCTTTTTAATTCTGTATAGAAAGATTTTTATTTGACGTGATCTTTAAAAGTAGCTTTTAAATGGATTCCCGCGAATGATTTTCTTCTAATAAGAGGCGTCGCGGAATGAAAATAATAAAAGTATATGCATGTAACACAATATTTATCTTTGATTTTATTATTAAATGGGTCTCCATTATTTGTCTATGGATTTGCGAAAATTAATTTTCCGCTGAACATTTTTTCTGACCATTCTCCGACAAAATTTCACCATTGTCGTGTGTTTTATTTCAGAAATTTATCGTAAAAAAATATATATATATTTCATCCTTCCGGAGAGACGCTCGTTTCCTCGACGAAGTTAGGTTAAGAAACTACAAATATATTATTTAAAAAAAAAAGAGGAATAAATTAATTTCACGTGGCATAGTACCATTTCTTGCATAAGCCCTTACGTCTGAGTTTCTTTATTTTATGTATATAATATTTTTTGGGTGTTTATGAATTCAAGGTCTCCGCTGTGATCATCCAAAAAAAATAGCTAAGTGGGTCGAAAATTTAATTAAATATTCAAAAGTGGTCCAACAACATTAATCATTTGCTAAGGATCCAGAGATTTCGATATAATACTAAAACATAAAACTTTTTGCCCATTCATATCTATCTGACTCACCCTTTTAATCTTTATGCCTAACATAAAGATTCCACTAATCTAATATATATATATATATATATATATATATATATGCGTGTGTGTGTATATATTCAATCATCGTAATTTACAGTTTAAAACTATAATATACATATATAATAATATTAGATAATCCTTCAAAATCTTTGCAGGTTCTTAAAATATATAATAATATAATTTGAGAAAATTAAGGTACATTTAGGCCCCTATATAAATTAATGTTATACTGCAGTGAATTTTCCAACCAACCCTAGAATCTATTTAAAACACCACCCAATTAGGGTTGAAATGATTTTTGTTTTTGATTTGTGAGACGTTATTTTAAAGATAAAACATTCAGCCATATTATCTTCATCTTTTGGATTTGTATAAAATAATGTTTTTTGTTTGAGATGGGCTCGTTTTGCTTTATTAAACCAAATGAATAACGCAATATGGGCGAGGAGAGGGACCAGATGCAGCATCGAACGACGTTACGCGGTCCAAACGGACAATAATTGCCACGTGTTCTCCATCCATTTCCCAATATAATTTTATTTCCTTGTCTCTTCTAGATAATTCATTCATTTGAGAAAAACAAAATCGACCATGCCCAATCTCATCTGTGAATAGAATTTCAAGAACCTAAAGTAAATGTGAATGTATTAAACTTGAGTTTTTTCATTTTTATTCTAAACTTGAAAGATTCAAATTTTTAATATATAAACTTGAAAATAATCAATATATATTCTATTATTTTACTATATATGAAAAATAAAATTTTAAAATACAATATAATGTGCAATATATATTATAGTCAATATCATATTAACAAAATATTAGCTAATATGGATTCATAAAATTTTAAAGTTATTATTCCTAGATATACCAGTACATAGAAAACATAATTCGCGCTATAAAAGATAAAAAAAATTGTAATAAGTTGTGAGAATATAATTTCAAAATTCATGCATTGCTAAAAATATTAATTATCATGGTGTATTCTATAAATAGTTTAAAATTGCCTGAATGGTGGTGCTGTTTCCGACCAACACCAGCATAAATAATGTTAAATAAATAATAAATAAACTTTTAGATAAATATTTAAAGCAGTAAAAATAAAATTGTAACAATATATACCAACATGGTAGGCATGATAAAATAGGGGATATGCTTTATTTCTTCTATGTTTATAGAATATAAAATAACAATAGAGGAGCCCTGGACTTTTATAATATTATTACAAGTACGATTATATCAAAGATGAATATATAATCTTCTTGATCAGTTAATATAATATAATCCATCATTCTATCATTCCTTGGATCGGATCTTTGAATTTACATGTTATTAAATTACACACCACAAAAAGTGAAGGATATTCTAATTGATATTGTCTTTAGTTAACAAATAATATTACACACACATATATTATATAACACGGATAAACTACTTAATTAGTACAAGAGTAATTATATAAATGGTTCATTTTTTTTCTAATATAAACAATACGTGTGTGTGTGTGTTAATACCCAATTCGGCCAATATATTAAGTTAGAGAAATGTAATATAAACATAAGTGTAATTCAGATTCTACGAATAAAATTATCAACTAAAACCAAATAAGTTATAAAATATAAAAAAACCATATTCAGATCAAATAAATATTATATATATAGATAAGAAAATAAAATACAAACATACATAAAATTATAGTGCATCATTAAAATACAAACACATATGATATTAATTTTTAGTTATAACTGTATATATTTGTAAAATCAAAACATCGTTAAGTGGATAGATGGCTCGATTCAACCAATTCAGATCGTTAAAAATTTTGGGTTCAACTCGTTTTAAACGAACTTATAAAAATCTTAATGATTAGTTAAAACGAATAAGGTAATGATTAATTTTATTGTCTAATTGACATTGAATCCAAAGAAACAATTTTTAGCCCAAAAAAAAATAAAATTCACGTAACAAATATTTGTATGAAATATAAAAAGCTTATTTTTTTAATGTGTTATAAAAAACTGATAGAAAATTATCGATTTTTAATAATTTTATTAAAGATGATATCATTATATCGTCACAAAAAATTGATATATATAATGACAAAAACTTTGCTATTTTTCACTAGATGAGTTAGCAAGTTCCAATGGAACAAAGAAAAAAAAAATCAAAAACTTATTACTTAAGAAAGTTCAAACCGACTGTGAGAGGTAAATACTAAATACATCCAACAGAAAACTCCACCTGTAATCATTGAATTAACATTTATTTTTAGGTAAATCCATTAAAATTCCAACTCGTAAATTGATAAAAAAAAAATATTTAATTTTTTACTTCACAAATTTACTTCAAAACTTATAAAATTTATCATTATAATTTTTAAATTTATAAAATATATCATTTTAATTTGTAAACCAATTTGTAGATCAACATCGTTAAAGTTTTTACTAACAATAATTAACAAATTTGAAAATTAATGATATATTTTATTAGTTGAGAAATAAATATATTGAGCAAAAAGTTTAGGGATTAATTTTTCACCATTTTATAAATTTTAAAATTTTAATGAGCTTTACCATTATTTTTAATATATGATTACAAACATTTCGTTATTTATTACGTGATTCTTGAAAGAGACTAAATTTTGATAAATTATATTATTAATATAGTTACGATTTACTGTATTCGAACGAAAAATAGGAATCATAAACATGTATCTATTTGGGTAAGAGAAAACAAAAATCTAACTTTTGTACTATAGGATCAAAAGTCTATAATAACTTTTTTGGTAAGATTTTATATGCTGAGCTTATTTGAAAGATTAATGTGAATAAAATAATATTAGCATGGCAAGGATATTTTCTTTTTAAAACTACGAGGGAACCTGAGCACTATCGCCTTCCCACTCACAACACTCTCTCACTGGAAACAAATCTAAGAGAAAAAAAAAAAAAAAAAGTTAACCAAAATCATCCAAAAGAGGGAAAAAAAATCAAATAAAAAAAATAGTAGAGCCATGTGATTAAATTACAGAGGTCCCCTTGTATAAAACCTTCTTCACTTCTCCCTCTTTCACTTCCCTTTTCTTCAACAACCGAAAACCTCTCTCTCTCTCTCTCTCTCTCTTTCCTTTTTTCTCT
>NW_010965373.1:1910875-1920875 GCF_000463585.1 Tarenaya hassleriana | reverse complement strand
CTCTCTCTCTCTCTCTCTCTCTCTCTCTCTCTCTCTCTCTCTCTCGATGAAGATAAAGTGTGACGTCTGCAACAAAGAGGAAGCGTCGGTGTTGTGCATCGCCGACGAAGCCTCCCTCTGCTCGGTCTGCGATCACAGAGTCCACCATGCGAACAAGTTGGCCTCCAAACACCTTCGATTCTCTCTGCTCGAGCCTTCTTCTTCTCCTCTCTGCGACATCTGCCAGGTTTCCTCTCTTGTTTTTTATTTATTAATTCCGAGATTTCACGACATGGGTTTTGTTTCTGTTGTGCTTATGAATCATGGGTTCGATCCAGTTTTCTGATTCTCCCACAAAAATCTGATCTTTCTCTCTCTCTCTCTGGGTTTGTCGTCGTCGTCGTTGTTGTTGTTGTTGGTGGTGGTGTTAGGAGAAGAGAGCGCTCTTGTTCTGTGTACAAGACAGGGCGATTCTGTGCAAAGACTGCGACGCTCCGATCCACGAGGCGAACGAACACACGAAGAAACACGACAGGTTCCTTCTTACAGGAGTTAAGCTCTCCGCAGAGTCATGTCCGTATAAGTGCACGTCTGATTCTCCCTCTTCTCCTACAAAACAAGACTTGTCTGTTCCTGGTTCGTCGATCTCGAAGCCTCTGATCGAGAAACCTGCACCAGCACAACATAGCAACTCCAAGATCCATTCTTCTTCTTCAGCCAAACCAAAGCCACGGGTAGAGAAATCGGCGGCGGCGAGGAGCAAGAACTGCGGCGATGATGCGGCGGCGAATCAATCGGGATGTACGAGCACTATATCGGAGTATCTGATTGAGATGTTACCTGGATGGCACGTAGAAGATCTTCTTGATTCCCCTGTTCCTCCATTTGGATTCTATCAGGTCTCGTTTTCTTCACCCTTTATCCAAAATCAGAAAGCTCGTCTTCTGAGAGTTGTTTAACGGTAAAGATTTGGTATTTCTTTACCCAAGAACAGTTAAAGATCATCGTTTCAGGTATATTAGATGATACATACATACCAGAAAAAAGAGTTTGAAATTGCAGCTTTAAGCCTAGGGTTTTTGATCGGTTTCATGCTTTATTGTTTTGGATTTACAGAATGAAGATGGAGTGTCACCATATATGGAGGCAGAATTCAACAACAGCAGCAACAGCCACATAAGCTTTGGGTCATTTCCGTCAGAGAATTTGGGAATTAGGGTTCCTCAGATTCCCCAAACACTCACTTCATCATACCCAAATCAATACCACTCTCATGACCAAAACAGCAACTACACGCAGATCGGGTCGTTCAAAGAATCTGTCTGTTCTTATGTCCCAACACCAAACATGAAACAGCAGCAGGGACAGAACAAGAGATGGCTTGATGATGGTGTCTTCACTGTCCCACAAATCACTTCCCCTATTCATAACAACAAGAAATCTAGATCTTTCTGGTAGTTTTCCTCTTTTCCTCTTCTGGGTTTCTTTTTTTTTTTTGGTCAAAGACAAAGTTTCAATCTTGGTGATAGCCTTAGAGCTTTTGTCTCGATGAAAATTGTGGTTTGTCGTTTTTTTGTCATGTTCTAATGAATCCTTCCATCTTGATCTCAACACTTCCAATTTCACAGGTTCTTCACCATTATTGCAAGTTGTGGAATCTGAGAATCCTATGTAAATAGAAATTTAAACTTTTTTTTTTAAAATAAATACCAGAATAGTATAAGATGCTCATGGACAATTTGTTTCCTTTATTGGGTTTCCAAATATGTATGAGCAAGAGACTTTCCCATAAGAAATAACCATTTGGTTTACTATTCCATCGGTCAAATCGAGAAGTCAAAGTTTAAATAGAGGTTTCCAAAAGTACTAACACAAGAAAATATCTTTCTATACCAATATTGTTATTTTGGTAACATTGATCTTTTATATAAGCTTTGCGTATAATATATTCCAACTAATAAATAATATAGTTTTTATGGATCTAACTATGGAAAAAACGAATATGAAAAAAAAACTGATCAAAATCAAATGAAATTTAGGAATATGTTTTCATCAATAAAAATCGTAATCACATCGAATTTGAACAAAAAAAAAACCGAATTGTAATGTAAAACATCCAATGAATGTAATTTTTTTTACAAACAAAAAATAACCATACAAAATTCGAACAAAAAATATTCATAGTAATAATAATTTCCAACTTAGAAAAATCATCTAACTAATACGATTATATTACATGGATTTGTAGTTGTCACCAAGAATTGAATATTATATGTGTTCGCAATAGATAAGATTTGGACAAACCATGGTGATGTCACGAGGGTATGTCGTAATTAATTGATAATATTAAAAAAAAAATACAGAGAGGTGTCAACAAGCATACTTTTGGACCGACCATGAGGTCCATAACTTGCCCATGAAGACTCATTTTGCTTTCGAAGTGAATTTGCATTAAATTTGATTGCTAAGTTTTATTCTGTAATATTGGATATTTCTATTCAATAATATATATATATATATATATGTATAGACACACTCAAAACTTGACGATCTTATCTAAAAAATAATGTTTACATGTATCATAAATATCAATAATTTTGATCATCAAAAGTAAACTAATATATCTTAGTTTTTTTTGTATCAATTATTTGAAAATTTACTGTAAATTATATCGTTAGATATCCACACTATCGAATTTTGTAACTATTAATGGAGAAAGTTGTCTAATTCGATTTATTGCGACTAACCCTAGACATTTTTTTTTTATTTCTAGCTAACCCAAATTCCAATTGTCCGTGGTTTAATCGGATTTACCTCTTCATTTTAAAAGTTTTTTAAAGGGAGCAAAAAATAAAATGAATATTTTTTTCTTGGACATGGTTGGTGTCTCTTAGTAGGCAGCTGTAGGAGAATTTTTCTAAAAAATAACCCCGAAAAAGGATATTTTTTCTAAATTTAGGAATCATCATGAAACGTATTTTAGATGAGAAACATGATTTGGGTTCTAATTCATTTAAAAAAAATACACACCAGGACAAACATATATATATATATATATATGATACATGAACCGTACAACGCAAGTAACATCTCAAAAGAACCAAAGAAAAAACAGCAAAAGAAAACAAGATAAAAATAAATAACACAAGGCAAAACCCAAAATACGTTTCAAGCTCAAAACTCCGACAAAAACAGAACTGAATCTTAAGATCGCGAAATATCAGTCCCCAACTTGGAGAACTCGAAAGAGTTTTCAGTACCGGCGGAAACCGCGGTCAGCGATCCGACCGGACGGGCACTCGTAAGCCATGTGACCGCGGCCGCCGCAGTTGTGACAGATTATCAAAGGGCTCACACAATCCCGAACCATGTGACCCATCTGGTGACAGTTCCTGCACACGATATCACGGCTCATTCCACCGCTCCTGAACCCGCCTCCTCCTCTGTCACCGTCGCCTTTCGGGCATTGTCTTGCCATGTGGCCCGAGATGTTGCAGATGTTGCAGACAGGCTGCTCATGGCAGTCACGGGCTATGTGACCGGTTTTCCTACAGTTCTTGCAGGCTTTGTCGTTGGTGCAGTCGGCGGCTAGATGACCAAGCTTGAAGCAGTTGTTGCAAAGCCGTGAGTCTCCTGAACGGGGCTCGGGGTTAGGGCAGTCTCTAGCTCGGTGTCCAGATTTCCCGCAGGAGTGACAGATTCCCTCGTTAGGACAGCTGTTAGCAACATGTCCCGGTTCTCTACAGTTCCAGCATCGGGCTTGGGCGGTGCATTCTGCTGCAATGTGCCTGTCAAGACTCGGAGTTAGAAACGCTACTGAAACTGCCCCAAAACAGAGAAAGTCATTCCATAAAAGTAGAAGGTTGTACTATGAAGGGTTGTCCAATTACCCGGGAAGACTGCAGTTGTTACATACAGAAACATTAGGACAGTCTCTTGCGAAATGTCCTGGTCGCTTGCAGTTGTTGCAGAGATTCCCTTGGCTGAACATAAAAAACAAGATTCAGATTTAATGACACTTATAATAAATATACATATTATCCTTTGGAACTGATTCTGCTTTCTGTCTTAAGAAGATCCATACGCTAAGTTCACAGGTACAAGATAATATCGTTCCACCATATTGGCTGAAAACCATGGTTCAAACTGGCAGTCTTTTACTTAACATTGATGAGTTCCTCGTTAAAACTCTGTCAGATCATCGATAAGCCATATAAAGCATGGCACCTAAATACTGAAATAATACTATCATCCTATCTGTAATGAATGGACCAAATAAACGAATAAAAGCATAAACTTTCCATAACCCTCTATCTTCGAGTTTACCGCTTTATCTACTTCTGGAGCCAAAGGCCCTAAGAGTAGAGAACTTTGTCTTATCTTCATACTCTACTCTAATTTAAGAAACTTTTCCCGAGAAAAATAAGGGCAACTAGGGTTCCAACTTCCAAGAAAAGACTCAAGACAAACAGGACCTGAAAGGACGACGTGACTCCCTTCTATAAGGAGCATTACGGTAAGAAGACCGTTCAGATCTCATCCTCCGATTTATCGGGCTTCTGCTCCGACTTCGACTCCTGCTCATGCTACGTGAATCCATGCCCTAATCACCAACTCCAGCAATACAATCACACCAACCCCACCATTACCTGCCAACATTCACCACACGGCACACACCAGATTACCTCCGTAATCCGACACACCAATTCCAAAGTAAAAATCTTCTCGAAATCCATTCAACCAAGCTCTCCCGACCTATCACCAGCATGCCCTCTTCCCTCCACGAGAAAACCCCGATAAACAGACCATTTACTTCAAACACGTGAACTGATCATATCAAGGACCGAGTCTATCCAGGCTCCGTAAGGTCAAGAATCGCATCCCAAACCCAACACGACACCATCAGAGCACTCCAATGTCACATTAGCCCTTGTCTCGGTCACCATACTAGTTGCTTCTACACGCACAAACCCTTTACATAATTCCACCATATCCGATCGACCAGGAAAATAAACAGATCTTAGAACACAAAATTTAACCCATTCTTCGATCCACCACGATTCATTGTTTGATTCCCCGGGATTCCAAACGAAACCGAAAGAATCTGCCGAAATACATCACTCCGCAGCAACAGATCACGCCACGAACCCGGTACCACAAGATTCTATAAGGATACAATCGTAATATTATATACGATTTAACCCAGACTTTTCTATTGTGCTTTCCAACCCTTATAGATTCTACCCGAATTGCAAACAAAATCCGATCACGAATCAGTTAAGGATCTTCTAGATTTCAACCAGAATCGGAAAATCAAACAGTACGAACAATAGCTTGAGTTCACAAGTACAATTTACTGCCAAAAAAAATCGAAAACGACGGACGAATTCGCAGCTAAAGACGAAAACACCATGAGATCGAATACCGTAAATCTCCATGGCAACAGAAAACACAAGCCGAAAAAGAATTCGGAAACGAAAGGGGAAGAATAGGTCGTCGAGATTGGATCTTCACGAACCTGAGATGCAAAATCGCAGAAAAGAAATGAAGGTGCAGATTTTTTGCTTCGCCCTAAGGAAAAACTATTAACCATTTTTAAAAAAAATATATATATATGGTGGGCTGGGCTTCTCCAAGTCCAAGCCCACACGGTACATTAATAAATCACATATGTAATTGCATTTACATTAATTAACATCAACTAAAATCATTCCATATAAAATAACTTAACAAAAAACGGAAGATGTTTTTTTCTAATACTTTATAAATTTTTAAAAAATTATCGTATTTAAAAACCTAAAAGATCGCATTTTCGAAATATATGTTTTTTTCATAAGATAAATTAATTTTTTCCATGATAAGTTTATAATATAAGGTTTGTTATAACTATAATAGTTTGATAATTAATAATGTGAAAAAAATTCCGAATTGATAATTCGATTAAAAAAACTGTAATTTAAATTTATTGTATTCGAGCAAAACAATTGAACTTCCACAAATCCAATTCAGAAAGGTGGGAATAACAGAAGAAGATGCAAATGCGCAAAAGCTCAAAGTTCATCGGTTCTTGACATTCGAACGTGAACGTCGTCGTTTTCTTCTGGTCTTGCCGGAGAAAGATTGTTCAGGGCGACTACGACGGCTGCCAAATTGTCGAAACTGCCCTTCTTGAATGCAGTATTTACGAGAAGATCCGCCATGGAAGCACCTGGACTTTTGGAGGCTCCTTCTTCAGACAAGATCTCACAAGCTTCATCCAAACTCATCTTCTCGAATACACTGCTCGTTCCCGCCACCAGATATACGTCCTCTGCCGTTAGATCCCTCCAGTCCGTGATCTCGGCCGTTGATATAACCCCATTCCTGAGGAGATTAAAGTTTACCATGTAAGAAACGTGCAAGCTATAGCGATATATACAAATATATCGGTCGGCTATTACATGATTCTTGAAACGATTACAAGATTCTATTATAGCATATATATAATATATATATATAGGGTAAAAGGCTTTCCGTTGTTTTCTTAACCTAATGTACAGTTTTTTGTATATTTCTTAACATAATATATCGGTCGTATATTTAATTAATGTACAACTTAATTTTTACATAATTACAATAGAATAGAAAACATCCTAAATACAGTTAATTACAATATGGTGATTTTATACTAGATTTGTTTTCTTAAGATGTCATAATCTTTATCTTAAGCACATTTTTCTTGGAGAGGAAGGTACCTTGCATAGGAAATGGCTCCGATGGAACGAGAGATTGGTAACTCTCCATTAACCCTGGAATCGAGAACGTAGCCGCCAGATGCTTCGACACGAGCCTTCTCGTCGTCTCGATCGGGAGAATGATCTTTCGTCAGTTCCTTTGCGAATGTTTTATGGGCGTGTCTTCCCAAGAATGATTCTGCTTGATAGTATGCGGACAACATCAGAGATTCCCGTTAGCAGATATGAGAAAAAAGATCAGAAAATGAACAGTTAAACAAGGATGAATACCTAGAGATGGGGGTAGGGTTTTCTTGGAGCACAAGAAAGTCTTCGAGTTTCCGACGTTAGCAACCAATATCTTTCCATCTACCATCAGAGATATTGTCGCTGTAGAACCCGCATGGAGGTTTCTCGCTTGTGCATCCTTCACCAATCAAAAACTTTATCAGAATCACTCCGTGTTTGCATATATATATATATATATATGTGTGCGTGTGTATATATATCCATACCGCAGAAAAGATGGTGTTGATGTCATTGATGGCTCTGACCACGGCTTCTCTCAGAACCTCCGAACCCGAAATCGAGTGGTCAGTTTGGGAGAGAAGTTGAACGTGAAGAGAGAACATGTCCAAGAACATCTTGGAAGCCATGTCGCTTGCTTGTGAGCCCTTGAACCCGTCGAAAACCGCCGTTACTCCAACTTTAACCTCCTCCTTACCTATTCCGAAACACAAAATCCTCGGTTCAATCAATCTTAGATCGCATAAATATACGTATACGTACAAGAAATAGGGTGAGAAGAATTAGAAGGGTTTGTACGGGATAAGGGCATGTAGACATCAAGAGAGCAGAGGGCACGATCTTCTTGGCGTTGTTGTTGCTGTCCGAGGAGAGTGGCTGTCTGACAGAAAGTGGTCGAGGCCTCATCGTTTAAAGGCTTCCAGTAAGAACATTCCGGCGAGTTTATCAGAGCCGATGAACCGCCGATTTTGTAGATCTTTTCGCAAAGATTCGGATCCGAGGCTTGACAATGGAGCGGCGAACACAACAGGACGAAGCAGAAAAGGATCCACAGCTTCAGATTGAACTGAACCGCCATGACTGTAAGAGAAGAAAAGCGAGAGGATTCTTGAACAATGTGGAGGAGGGTTTGAGAAAAAAGCTAATGCTGGCCCATTATCCGTATATATATATATATATATATAGGGTTTTGGATTAGTCGGTTTGATTTTATCGTTATCAAAAGAAGGATTAACAAGTTACTGATATTTTACGATTATTGCGTTTTCGTGCTTTCTTGCTACTCAAGAAAACTCCATTAATCTTAAATATTTAATTTGGTTATTCTAAGTTAATTATGGTCTATTATATGTATTGAAAAATAAAATACGAAAACAAAATAAGAAAAATAAAAAAGGATTAAGTGATTTGAAGATATTTTAAATATTAGATATGATTCATATCAATCAGAGATACAAATTAAATAATATGAATTGTATCAATTGTAACTTTATTTCAGCAATATGCATACAGGGTTTTGGATTCCGTGTTGATTAGGGTTTTGGATTAGTCGTTTGATTATGTCGTTAATAATTAATGGTTCCTATTATGGTAAAAACAAAAAGGAAGCATCGTTGTTTTTCTTGGAAAATTTAAAGTCTTTGAGTACGATCATTGAGCTTTCTTGCTCCTCAAGAAAACTCCATTAGTCTTAGATATTTATTTGGGTTCCTAATAAGATCCAAATTGGTAAATTATTGTTTTCTTGGAAAATTAAAGTTTCCTTTTCTTTGAGGTGATTATGATTATTGGGTTTTCTACCTTTTTTTTAATCCTCAAAAAAACTTTATTAATTTAAAATTTTAATTGGGCTTCTAAGAAAATTTTAATTAGAGATTAACAATTTAGATCGGATCTTTCAGATTAGATTACGATGGATACATAACTAACACGGGTATCTAATTTAAATAAATATTTATGAAAAATGCTATGTCAATCTTAATTAAAAAATGTAGAAATTTACACCGTAAATTAAACCTATAATGGAGTTGATAAATCAGTATATTTAATTTCTATCCAGAATTTCGACAATTCACTGTTTTAGATGTGTAACCTAAGATCAAAATTGGCAAATTATTGTAACACTATAAATCAAAAGCTATTTCATAACAATACAAGATCGACTATATATATGTATTCATAATCGATCTAAAGCTATGTACAGTCATTAAATCTCTAACATGAACTCACGTTATTGAAGCTAAAAAACCGAAACAAGGCATAATATCTACAGTTCCTCCCTTCTTGGAACTTTTTTCTTCGCAATCCGAACTTCTTATGCCTGAACCCACCTTTCTTCAACCTCTCGGACATAGAATCTGTTGCTTCTTGCTGCTTGGCTCTTCTCACCTTCTCTCCCTCTTCCCCTTCTCAGATTCTCCAGCTCTTCCTCCATGGCTGATTCTTCTTCCTTCTGCTTCTTTATACACACCGCATGCTTGTACTCTTTTGTTTTAAATATATCGTGATAGACCAAGTACTCGGGAAGAACACCCGAGTTATACGAGCCGCTGATCGGATGTGATAATGGCACGACATTCCCGTTCTGCAGTTCACAAACTCGCCTACACCCTTTTGCCTTTTGCAGCATTCTGAAAATACACAGAGCATATGGATTTTCTCGCGATATCCTCGTCTCCGCACGGCTTGAGCGTGCGGGATTCTCTGTTGCTTGATCGGATATCCACACGACTTGAACCCTTTTACCCGCATGAAATGGTCGCTACACCAATCTCCTCGGTAATCTTGTGGAGTTGGACCCATGAAATCAAAAATCTAACACGTTGTCCTAGATTTGTTGGAGTTTGGCTTTATGTACCATGAGATTCGTGGTAAATTGGTTAGCTGTTTATTTCGTCGTCTCAAAGCTTTTGGACGAATTTTCACATGTTACGACAGAAATTCCGGTAACAATTTCATGTTATATTTTGAACAATCAAAATCAGTTTAGCATCAAACTCGATTTCTTCATGTAATGTAATGTTAATTATATGCGATTCCATGGATGTTTTGAGATGCTATAGAAAACACATGAATGAGAATCAACCACGTGAATGTAAGACACTTTATATGGAAAGTTAGATAGAAAAGTAAACTTGGGATTTAATTTGCGCCGTACAACGGCTTTTACAGGTTGGTGACATTAAATTTTTAATAGAATTCAAATACACACAAATATATATATATATATATATATATATATATATATATATATATATATATATATACAAAAAAAAAATCTA
>NW_010965373.1:1885201-1910424 GCF_000463585.1 Tarenaya hassleriana | reverse complement strand
TTAATAAAATACAAATACACACAAATATATATATATATATATATATATATATATATATATATATATATATATATCCGTAAAGAAAAGGACTATGGTAACAAATAACTGAAATGACTAAAAATATTGCAAACGTTTTTTAAAATTCCATTACAAAAATAATGAAAATAACATTCATTTTGTGAAAAATAATGAAAATAAATGTTTAACTGCATTTTCTGAACGAAACTTATATTACTTCTAGTACGACCATGCCACGATCTTACACAAGACTACGCTGTTTAAAAAATTATTATATTATACTGCAAATAATAGTACGATAAATAACATATTAATTTAGTTTTATTAAAAATATAAATAAATTTAATATTAAGTATTTTGAAAAGTTTAAACTAATTTTAATCGCACTAAGCGTCATACAAGATTTCTAATTTAGATCCGGTATTAAGCTAATATATATATATAGTAAATATCATAAATGGAAATATTAAAATCGTAGGGAAATTATATTTCGTAAAGGGTAACGTAATATCCCAAGGGATGAGAACCGTACGTGGCATGTGACAATTGTACGTAAGAAAAGGACACATGCAGAAGGTGTTTGATTCATTCAGTTGAAGAGCCCCTCTTTTCTTCGTTTTATAGCTTGCTTTTGGTCCGACTCATGGGCCCCACCTCGCTTACAAATTCGTTTTTTTTTTTCGTACGGTTAATAAAGTGTCTTCGTTATTAATAGCAATAAAAATAATTTCGCCATTTAAAAAAACGTTGTAATGTATGTAACTCCGACGAGGAAAATTTGATAAAATAACGTACAAAATACTATTGAATTTAATGATATAAAATATATAATTATGTTTGAATTGAATGTGATTTAAAATTAATATATTTTTCTTTTAAAAAAATCTACATAGAATATAAAGTCAATAAAGACACTTTTTCAAAAATATTTTTAAATAAAATCAAAGTGAAATAAATTTAATAAAATCGAATTGGAAACCGATGCAAAAACTGATCATATATAATTTTTATAACGGAAAATCAAATTAAAAATTGTCGTAACCAAATCTCAAAATATCTACGTATGATCTAGAATAGAAATAATGTGCACGTGATTCGTACCACATATTTTGGAATATATACTATTTGGGACATTGTGGAAAATACGGTATTAAGAAAAATGTATAATGAGATACCCAAAGTCGCTCAAATAGTAACATTCATGGTCTCACAAGCAAAACGATCTTTTATTATTAATAAAGTTTGCATCTATATTTAATATATTTTTTTTTGATAATATGTGATTTGATTAGGATAGGTTTGAACCTGGATTAGAATACTCTTTGCGTATATCCATTTACCAGTTGAGCCAGCCATTTCTGGGTATTTAATATTTTTTTATATATTATATAACACAAAACGAGAAACAACTGCTTCGAGTTGCCGACAATAGGATGTGTCCATACACGAATTAATTTCTTGGACTTCGATGCTGCTATCATATAACAGGACCATAACGAAACCGTGCATGGATGCACGTGTATGTATGTGTATATATGTAATGTATACACATATAACCATTAGCAAATTCTCGTCTAACCAAACACGAACTAAAATATATTTTGATTTTATTTGATTTTCACTTTTTAGAACTGAAACAACGAAAATCGAAAAAAAAAATTAATATAAAAAATAAACTAACTTTGTTTTACTATATATTTTTTTAATAAAAATCGAAAATAAACGAAACTCAGTGATTTGTGGCCAAAACATAAATATGTCGTATAATATATACACTTTACAAAATCCAGAAAACCGATGTCGAATAAAAAATCAAAATATATAACCATTTTGAGATTGCGCAAATTTCCTCTTAATTAATCATATGAAGATTTTTAAGAAAATGCCATGAAATCGGATAGAAAGCTACCGTGTATACAGTGTATATAATATATTGGTAGTTTGGGACAAAAAATTGGGGAAATGTGTCGAGAACCCATAACGAGGGAACACAACGAGATTTTTTTTTTTTAAAAAAGAACCTCTCAATCACTTCGAAGCACGAGATTAGATTAACAATTGATAGAACATACTAATGAAGTAAGAGAGGTGATCATACATTAAGCAAAGTTTACAAATTATGTTCCATATATCGACCGGTCCAAAAGAAAATTAAACACTCGAGCAAGCGATGAATATATATGCTTTTGTCATATTGGGAATTATGGAGGGTCATTAGTTTCTGTGAGTTAACGGCATGATTCCTAATCGCATTCACAAATATCTATAGATTCGAATTCAAATTCTCTACAACCAATATATATATATATATTGTGTGTGTGTGTGTGTGTGAAAAGATGAATGAACACAAGATATTGTATAATTTTGGCTTATCATATTTCAAAGACCCACCAATGAGAAACATAATTGAATTAAATGGAAATGCAAAAGAAGACAATGGGACATAGAAAGGGTACGTACTTAGAGAAGTGACGGAAGAGGCAACACAAAGGGGAGAATACGGTCCAATTTTCATTACAATGTCGCTTTTTTTTTTTTATAACCATGATGATTCTCCGGGTCTTCAACCCGATTTGATCCACCCTAGACCCAAGATCAATCTTTGTATATAGACCATTTTGATCCAGAAATTACTCACCACTAGTGGAATCGAACTCAAGGCTTGAAGATGACTTTATCACCGGGACACTGTTGGATTAAAATGTCCCTTATTACGTAATCCCACACTCCCCCTCTTCTCTTGTCCCCACACACTCCACATGCCCCTCTTCTTCCTTATGTTGCCCCCTACAACAGAGAGCAGCAGACACTGCCACTACTATTTCGCCTCCATTATACAAAATTTGAATCTAATAATGTGAAAAATATCCAACCCTACTTCAACATATTATTATTATTATACATTAGAAGAAGAATTGGTAATCTTATCATCGACATGCATGAAATCATAATGTGTTATACATATATTTAAAACCGTGATTAGATGGCTGATCTTCTAGATTTCAGTTCATATTTCGTTTTTTAGGCCAATGAGAAACAAAAGTATATTATTAAGAAACTTCTTACGTGTGGAATTGATGCACCAACATTTTTTCCCCCTTCGCAGCATAAACATGTTTTGAATGATGCATTTAAATGCGCATAAGACTAACGCAACCCTAAATGACGCCAAATTAATCAAGTCAAAACCTCTATTTATCAACTTTAAAATTATAGACATTTTTATTTATTACGAAAAAGGTCGCCTTACAAGATAAGAGAACATACATTTTTTTCTCTCTCAAGTTCTTACAAATTATGAATGTTACAAATAATTATAAAGAATTCAATTAGAATGAATCCAACCACATGTAAGTGAGTCAATGAATTTTTTAAATCAAATTAATTGAATCTAAAAGGAAAAATAATTGAAAACAAAAAAAAATTATTTAAAAAATAACCAATTTTTCAATAAAAATAAAACCAAAAATAGTGAAAAAAAAACCAAACGGATCCTACAAACAAAAAATCAAATAGACGAAATTTTTTCAAAACCCAAAATTCAAATTGAATCCAAATATAATCAAAATAAAATCGAATTGGTTTCCGGATCGCTGCTCCAAAATTTTATTACCGTTTTTCTCATTTTCGAAATAAATATCGTGTCTTTTTTCGTACATATGAAAAGGTCGCATCAAAATTTTATTTTAGGAGATTCTGAAGACACAAGCAATTGGATTCTCGGTTCCTACAGTCTAAACTATGCATTTAATTTAACATCTAACATCGGTTGTAACCACCGTAATGTACTTCAAATACTTGTCCGTAGCAGACACGTAGTTCACATTGAGCCAAACACTCAACTATATTTCCTTCAACAACATCCTCTCTCTCTCTCTCTCTCTATATATATATATATATATATATATATATACTCCCGCACATATATGTATATACACAAACATATGTCTTTATATGTATATACATGTTTTTATGTATCAAACACAATCTCTCTCCAACAAGCAGCTCCATAAATACCCCGACTCCCCAAATCCACAAACCCTCCTTCACTCTCTCTCTCTCTCTCTCTCTCTCTCTCTCCCCACACTCCAACTCCAACCACCAAAAAAAAAGATCTTAAGCAAAAAATTCAAAACTTTTATAGAAAAATTAACAACCCATTTGGGGTTTCACCCATTTAAATCACAATGGCCATAAGAAAATCATCAAGCAAACTTACACAGAAGGCAATGATCAAGCAAATCTTGAAGAGGTGTTCAAGCTTTGGGAAAAAACAAGGCAATGGGTACAACAGCGATGAACATGAACACCCGCTGGATGTACCGAAAGGTCATTTTGTGGTATACGTGGGTGAGAACCGGGTCAGGTACGTTGTACCCATTTCGTTTTTGACCCGACCCGAATTCCAAGTTCTTCTACAACAAGCAGAGGAAGAGTTCGGCTTCGCACACGACATGGGTCTTATAATCCCTTGTGAAGAAGTCGTTTTCCGATCTCTCACTTCCATGCTCCGATGAATGATTTATACATCATCATCATTATTAGGGTTTTTTGGCTTATGCTCTGGAAAGTTTCAATCTATATATATATATAGGATGTGAAAACAGATGAAGCTGCTTCATCTGCTTCTCTGTTTTTTTTTTCATATTTTTGTGCGATGGGTTTAGTATTTTTAGAATTAGACTGACCCAAGAATCCCAAAAGAGAAAGAACTGATTCATTTTGGTTCTTCTCAGATTCGTATGAAAAAAAAAATATTGAAGAATCTGATAATTCTTCCTCATGGAGGTGGGGTTGTTGTATGTGTACGTACTACCCTCTGAGAGAGACTTTATATCAGTGAAATGATAAAAAAAAAATATTTAACCTAAGTTTTTTTTGTGTGTACGTATCCTTTTAATTATTTTCTTTGTATAAATCCGATTTGAAAGATATTATTCTGTGTGATTGATATATTTTATTTGAATTATCTCCATTGAAAATTTTCGGACTTGACATCGAATGTATCGGATCTGAAAATCGGACCATGGGAACTGTTTTTTTTTCTTCTTCTAATGAACTACAAACATTAATATCAAAGCATGGGAACGAGCTAAAACAGTCAAAAAGCTGACAATTTTTCGATTTCTAATTATTTTCCAAAAGGATCAGAGAATGAAAAAAAAAATGGGATCTTAATTTGGTTCATTAAAATAAATTCAATGTTAATAATAATAGCGAGTAGCTGCGTTCTTGAAAACAGAGTAGAGAGAGAGAGAGATAGGTTCGTTACTTTTCATAGTTTTGTCTGTGGGAAGGGAATATTACTCAAATAACCCACTTGGGTCGCAGCAATTTCAGTGTACACCACCGAAAAAAAAAAAAAAATTTGCGACCTTATTACGACTAATATATAACTAATATACAACTTATTACGACTAATAAACTACTCTTATTTTAGTTGTATATTAGTTATATATTAGTCGTAATAAGGTCGCAAAATTTTTTTTTTTTTTCGGTGGTGTACCCTGAAATTGCTGCGACCCAAGTGGGTTATTAGGGTTAAAACCCCCTGTGGGAAACATTTTTTACACTTTTTTTGTTAGCCTTTTAAACTAATCCATAAACTAAAAGTTATGGAAAAATCATAGTTTATACATTTTTATAATATTAAGAGGTAAGAGGTATATAAAAATATACATATATATAAATTGAGTGTAGAATTATATTTTTCAACAATGATCTCGCAAATATAGTATAATACTTATTATTTGACAATATAAAACTATTCATTCAATATGTTACATATATGCATTTAAAAAAGGAACGCCGAAATGTAGCTTTCAACTACACCTAAATTAGTTGTAGTGAGTGATGAAAAAAAGAAGTGCCATATATCGAATTATTGCGTACCCTTTAACCAAAAAAAAAAACTGTTATTTTAAAATATATCAGGATTACTGACCAAACCTGTCTCCGAGATTTATTTATTAGTATTTTGATAATTAAAATAATTTTGTTAATTGTTATTAACATTTGCAAACGAAATCTTCCGTATCATAAAACGGATATTTACATTGAAACTCACCAATAGGAAAAATAAAAAAAATAAGTATAAACATATTTTATTTGATTGGACTAAAAAAACAGAGAAAATATATGTACATATGTATAAAAATAAATAAGAGCGAGATGTCAAATCAACGGCAGAGAGATGGCACATGGGGAGCGGGTCCCAGAGTTGGAAATCTCGTATAAGTTTTGATCCTCTGTAGCAAATTAAAGTTATACCAGGTGGGGCCTACATAGGAATTTGGACGGTTCAGATTTAACGCAAACTTTGGACGGTCATGGGCTCGAGATCGCGATAAGATTTGACTGTACACCACGCGCCCCAAAATTTAGATTTCCCATTATATCCCCGACCGTACGGTACTACTCATCCGACGGTTTCGCTTCTTTCGTGCGGCGCATATAGGTTTCTCGTCTCCGTTTTTAAATTCGATTATTTTCTAATTAGATGTTTCCATTTTTAGATAATCGGATATATTGAAACAAGGTCTGAACTAATTCCGAGATACTAACCAGCCAGTTGTTTTGAAATATATGTTCATTTTCAAATTTGAAGTTCGAATTCGAGACGGACCAAATGATTTGCACATCCGTTTCGTTTTTATAGTGGATTTAGATTTTTTTAACCATAAAAATCGTATTTTTTATATCATATATAGATCGATTCGGTTTTCTGTAATCTAATCGACATATATGCAATTTTATATCGAGCCGAAACAAATTAAACCGAATAAGATATCTTATTCAAGTCTAATAAGATAATAAAACTCTTTAACAAAAAAAGATAATAAAAACTCTAATAATAATAGTTTTTGAAACCTAAATATAAAAATCGAATATGTATCATTTTTATAGAAATAAACAATAATTGAAATTACAAACGGTTGTGTTTGTTTTTTACATGCAATATGGTAATACTATAATTATATAAATTCGATTTTTTCGATTAAAAGAAATATATCTATTAGATTTTTTTTGGGGGGTAATCTATTAGATTTTAATATCAAGTTAGGTTTTTTGTTTATATTCCCATTTTTATTCATAAAAATACTTATTTTACAAAAAAAAAATATTTTTTTCCAATGGGCATTTGATTCTTTTATTAAGATACTAACAAAACTAAAACAAAATATAAATATTTTAAAAATATTAAAGTGTATAAAAAGTTTATATATGTATACGTGAAATGGGTCCGCCAGGTGTAGAAACATATATATATATATATATATATAATATACACACACGAGTGCAGAAATGATGGGGAGACTGATATGTTGTATATCGTTTTGTGCCCTCTTTTCTTCTTTCAAATCTAATCAGCTAAAATCACGCGAAATTTGCTAAATCACATTAAATGAATCATTCCACTTGGAACATTTTCTTCACGAAACGTAGAATGCTCTAAAATTATTTTCATATTAAAATAAAAAAGGAAAAGTTGACAAAACAGGAGAAAAAAGACATTATCATAACAAAATCTTTGGCGTTTTTAACAAATAGTAATATCGAAAAAAATAATCACAAGAGACAATAATATGGCAACGAAAAAACTCCTACGCGTAAGAGAGAACAATCTTACAGAAGAAATCCCAACGCAATCTCCGCAGTTCTTGTAAAGATTTATATATATATATATATATAATGAATTACAACGGGTGATGAACGGAGGCAAAAAGGTCACATGAGGAATAGTAAGATATGTAGGGAGATTAGTAAGACAAAACCAAATCTTATTTAGCTGTATTTATATCAACATCCCAACAAAATAAACCAAAATTTAAAAAAAAAAACAATTCACTAGAATTCTTTTATAACAAAAAAACAGTACGTGTCACTTCATTGCATGGCACTTGAAACTCTTTTTTATTCGATATCTTGCTCGTGAGGTCGGCCCACTTCCGATTTCATTTCTACTTGCACCCAAAAAAAAAAGTAGTACTTGAATGAGTACTTGTCCTTACATATATATTTTTGGTGAAATAGATAATTTTTATATGGTGTATAACTACATTAATCTCTTTCTGAAATGTTATAGCTAGAGCTACAATAATATATGATGGACGAACCGTATAATTGTTATGGTTAAAGTATCTAAATATCTTTTATCTAATTATAATATATCGTATTATAATTTTTTTAAAGATTAAATTTAAATGATCTTTATTTTTTTTTCCAAGTTAAATGCATTATAATGAGAGTTAATATCCGATTCTCACGATTAAAAGGGAATTCTATTGAAAATATCGTATTAGTTGGAATTAGAAAATGTAGAAATCATATTCATCCATTTTAAAATTAAATTAAACTCGTTTTCTATTACTACGAGTTATTCTATTATCTTAAAAAAAATTATATATATAAACTCACATAACCACCCTAATCCGATCATATAATAGCATTAGTAATCTTTGTTCAGTTTAATTATCTTTATCTTGTAAACGGAAATGGGCAAATTCCTATATATTGTAAGATGATATTTTTAAATCCTTATATAGTTTTAATGAAAAAACGTGAGATGGGTCTGCATGTGATCGTATCAAATCAAGGAGTAGATAAAATGTCTAGATTAATTATGATTAATATGTGCTTAAATTTCATGATTAATGTCGTTTCATACGATTTGGTGGATCTTAATTAACGCATAGGAATGAGGATTTACTTAGATTTTCCCCCAATAATTTAATAGCAAACAGATAAAACGGTGGATTAAATAATAAATAACGAATCAAGCAACTCCGTTATACAACCATTGACATTTGAAACAGTTTTGCATGAAGGGCTCTCATGATTTATTCTAATAGATAAAACTAGCAAATCCTAGATTAATTTTTACATTTAAATATTTTGGTTGTGATATAAAAATGTTTATCTTTTTAAACAAAAAAATCTGATCACTTTTTATAATGAAAATAAAATTCCAACCAATTTTTTTTTTAAAAAAAATCGTTACAAAAAATAAAAAAGTGGAACTAAACCCGAAATGTAAACCCAAATCCTAATTATGACGTCCGTGTTTGTTTATTAGATGATATGGGATTTTCAATTAACTTGTAATTAAATATTAAGATTAGGTTGTCTAATTAATTAATATAAAAGGAATCATTGAATGTGGTTTAGACATCAACATTATGCTTTAAAAGAGAAGCCCGTTGCAAGTTAAAGTGGGTTGGGCTCACACACCCTATAATTTTACGGGTTTAATTAGTTTTATCATTAAAAAAACAAAATTTTTATCTTTTTTCAAATCAATTTAAAATATTTGCAGTTATTTTTATATGTATTTATAAGATGTAAGAATTTATTTGAGTTATAGATGATTGAGTTTCTAATTACATTTGAGAGATCAAAGGTTTTTTAATATATATTTTTTTTCAAATTTTTAAAGGCTTTAATTAGTTTGTTTTGAATATATATATATATATGTTTGTTTGACTTGACTCCACATAAATTGAAAATAAATTGACAACCATTTGCTCATTTGCCGACCAATGTGACTTATCTTACCTTAACTAGTCGTCTTTGAATTTTCGTTAGGAAGTAGGCAAAGGACATACAATGAGTGAAGGAGACTTCCTTTCACATATGACTTCACTTGGGTCTGCATAAAAGCTGCTTTAATCCATAATAATCAAACTGTTTTATAATCGACATGGGAAATTGTATTTACGGTATACAAAAATTATGTGAAAGATAATTTTGTATTGCGAATTTTTAAAGTAAATTGATATTTATTTTTTTTATAGAAAATATAAATAAACTATTTATACATATAAAAAATAAGTCAAAGGCATAACTGTCATGCGTCGATCAATTAAAAATTATCTAAACTCCATATAAGTGAATAATTTCATTGAAATTTTGGAAAAAAAATATATGAATGGACACGGAACAATAATACATAATCCAAAGTCCAAACCATATACCTTTTATTAGTGGCCACGTTGGACGACCAATCTTAAGTCAACGGGTAAATAGTCAATGCCAACGTTACTCAAATGTTGATACCAACGGTAGAAAGAAAAAAAACTTCCTAAATTCATTCAAATCCGAACTACTTGAATGTGTATATATTTATATGTGTGTGTGTTTTTAATGTTGAATTAAGATCATGAATGGTAAGTTACAAGGGAAATTTCGTAAGGTGTTATAGATTAAATTATCCGTTCTTTCCATTTGTAAAAAAAGTGAATGATTTTCAAATCAACGAAAAGATTTGATGATTTTTTTTTATTTGTTCGCATACAATATTATAAAATCTTATTTTAAGCATATAATCAAGATTTATAATTTCGGTAGGTATTATTTTTTCTTAAAAAATACTAAAATAATTCCTTTCTAGAAATGTAATTTTTATAGAAATTTAAAGAATTCATAATAATTTTTTTTTGTATTATTGGAATGATCCATTAGTTATACATATGTTCATAATATGAAACCTAAATTAAACCGGAACCTAACCCAAATATTTGACAAAAAAAAAAAGGGGTAATGGCAAAAAAAAAACATAAACTTTGTGTATTTAGCAAATAAATACATAAACTTTTATTTTGGTAATAAAATACACAAACTTTTGGAATAATGACAACAAAAAATTGAACTTTTTTTATTTGGCAAATAAATACACAAACTTTTATTTTGATAATAAAATACACAAACTTTTATATTTTTAGCGTAAACTTCCACGAACAATAACGACGTCAAAAAAATAACGGAACCATCAACACGTCATCTATATTTGTGAATATCCGTGTCCAATATAAAAATTATAAAATTTTAAATTAAAATTAAAAACAATTTTAAATATAAATAAATTATATAGGTCATTTATATTCAAATTTTAAAATTTAAATATTTAAAATCAATATAAATATAAATATAATCATAATCTATCATATCTATCATATACAAATGTATTGAAAGTTTAAACATTCTAAATCTCAATTATATAAAATATTAAGGGATGCACGAAGGGTGGGATAGGAAACTGTAAAATGATTACAATCGAAAGGGTAAAAAGGGAAGTCAAAGTTCCATCATTTTACTATTTTGGCCCCTCTTCTTCTCTTTCCGCTCTTCGCATCATTTTTTAATCTATAAATTATTTTTTATGGTTCTTTTTTTTTTATAAAGTATTTTTATAGCTCTTAAAACACGCCATTGATTATCTCTAACATATCTCTCGCTTTTTCATTGCACGGAATTATACAATATATACATATATTAATAATCGCCAGGAACATGATATATATATATATATATATATATATATATATATATATGATACATGACAAAACCATTTTTTGGATATTTAAAAACTGAAATATTTAGAATGATAAAATTGAAATATGCGCATTGGAGATTGGAGATTTAGGTATAGATAGTGCATGACCAAAGGAAGAAAATATTGTTGGATTATATGATGTAGGAGTAGAGAACATGTTAGCTAAATGTCTATATGGTCTTATCTTATGGGTGCATCAAAGAGACAATGTCACATTCGTAGATACATCGCATCATAACATATACACACACACACACACACATATATATATATATATATATAAAAGCAATATGACCATTATTTTGATGTTAGTGCATTTCCCTTTCATATCACTATCTGCAATTTTGATTCAAACTACATAACACTACTCATGCTTTGGAGCTCATCATGTCATGTCATGTCATGGCATGTCATGTGTCGATACGGATAATATCATTCGCATATAAAAATAAAATCCACAACCCTCGTTATTAACGACTTAAATTTCACCTATTTATTTATGTATACTAACAAATTGAATTATGAGACGACGTCAGTAAAAATGTAAGGATTCGTATTTTGATAAAAATAAATATTTTCAATTAAAAAAAAGTTAAATATTTTAAAGAACTAAAACCCTTTTACAAAATTATGAGAATGAAGATGAGAGAAAGAGAAATCCTTCAATATCGTTGTCATTTGATTGAAATAAGCATGAGACACATTGTCCAACGATTTGAGTTTGGGCTCCCTACGTAATTGTTCGTCGTACGATTTGGGGGATGTATTTATATGATTTTGACATTATAATGTGGAAAATATATAAAAAAAAACTATTCAGAGATAGCAAATATTTACATCCAAAATTTATAAAAAAATTAAATATAATTTTGTAATTATCAATAAATATAGAAAGAATCAATTTTTTTAAATAAATATAGATATGTTTTTATAATTTCTATTTATTTGGATGTTTTACTGTCAATAAAAAGTCTGCCGTGAAACAGAGAGGAAAATGGGCAAATAGTCTTTCGCTCACATGGCATTGTCGGAATTTATGTTTTTAAAATCATTACAGTCCAAATTCATTTTGTTTTTGTTTCTTTGTAGAAATTAATAAACAAATCTGCGAAATTGTTTTTTGAACATTGTTTTAAAATTCAATAACCTTGTTTGAAAGTGGATGAATATTGCAAATTTCTCAAAAGAATTATTTTAATATATTTTGGAATTTCCAAATAAATTCATGGAAATTAAGAATTTACAGAAAAAAAGTGACCACATTTTTTTTAATACCAAAACCAAAATTACATCCCTTTTCTCTGAAGCAAATCCTCCTTCTTGACTCGGATTCGGACCCGGGACGACTCGGTGGGACGACTCACCCACCTTTCACCGCCATCTCCTTCTGTGAGCCGCGTTAATAGAATTCAATAACTCGCCGCCCCAAACTCAGCCACCACATTTTCTCCTCCAGTGAGCCGAAAAATAAATTGAAAAAGAAAATACAAAAATTTTCATGAAACCATAAATCCAGGACCCGAACCCGAATATTTCAGCACTACCCAACTCGTGGTAACTCAGCCGAGTCAATGACGATTTATTCACAATTCCGATTCTCTTTCCCCCTCCATGTCGCCTGTACTTAGCGAGTCAACTCGCTCCGAGACAAGCCCGGGTCAGAATCGATTACGCCTCTCTCTTTATTCGTCGATTCCATCTGTACAAACTTTCAAAAATCTACCAAATCGCCTTTTCGGCGACACCTTGAAGCAAAGGTCGAGATTCGACCCACAGATCCAGCTTGCTCCGTAAACCGGCGTGGCAATTCTTCTGGAGATCGTCAGGGCAGGTAAACCGGCCCGATCGTCCCGAATCGGACCGGGAGATGAACCGAATGGCTTCCTCGAAGACCGACTCATCGCAGGGGATGACCAAGGGTCCCTGGTTCGAGAACCCGAACTCCTCCTCGGCTTGGACCAGAAGCTTCCTGAATATCGGATGGTTCAGATACGTCGCACGCACAATGAATCTCTTGCAGCTGCTCCCCACGCAGACCGCCACGTGTCCCGCCGGCACATCCGACGGCACAAATTTCGCCGCCGACGACATCCTCGCCTTGTTCCTCCACCGCCGGAGCATCTGTCGGAGCCTCACAATGTGGCGGATCTTGCTGCATTTTCCAAGTCCTCCAGCCATTTTATTCCCGGGTAAAGTGAAATCTAAGAGAGGGAGAAGAAAGCCTGAGAAGGAGATGCTGTTTCGATTCCGAGAAAGTGAGAGAAAATGTCGGGTGGAGGGATTTCAGCAGTGGGAGGGACGAGGGTTATATAGTGACGGGTTTACCAGAATACCTCTGGTTTTTGAGATAATTACCAAATTGCCTCGGATGTTCACTAATTTGTCTTTTTGTGGGACCTTCGCTCATCGGATAAAATTAGTTGTTATGAGATTAATGAAACATGATTATGGAGATGGATAAATTAAATTGATTACTCATTAATGAAATTAATTAATTTTTTGGTGAGAAAGACTAGATACGATCCTTGGAGCATTATAGATTTCATGTGATTTTTTCTTTAGCATTCAATGGATTGGTACCAAAGTATACATTGGTACTACAAATGATGGATTCTCCATGTGAAATTTAGTGGTTCATAGATAAGTCGAGGTTTTAATAATTGTGCCAATGAACCCATTAAGACCAAAGAAAAACAAAAATAAAAATAAATTTTCTAATGAACCCGTTAATTATATTGTATTATTTAATTCGGTTTGATCTTATTAGGGTCTGAGTATTTTTTAAATATATAATTTATATAGAAATTTGTATTTTCATTCTATTTTAATTCTCCCTAAATTTAACATGTTACGAAAATAATTTTTTCTTCGTTCAACATCTTACCTTTTTACTTCTTTGTTTTTTTTTTTATTATTTTCAATTGTTTTGAAATCTGAATCGATTTTGTTTATACAAAAAAATGTAGGAACTTAAAATTTGATGTGATGAAAAAAGAGAGAGTGTGTGATTGATGGCGGGAGAGAGGCATGTGCTCAATCTTTAATCTCAAAAGGAGTGTTGGATAATTAGTCGTCGATGACATTTCAACACCAACTTATGTACTTTCAAATATAGGATATATGTGTAGTCTCTTCTTAATCTTTATGTCCTGTCCTTTAAAGCTTCTAACTTGCAAATATTTTTACTAATCATAAAATTTTCTCATCCACAATAAATATATATATATATATATATCAAAAGTATGCAATCAACTATTTTTTATAATTCAAAAATTCACCGGATTCCATCTAAATCTTTCAAAAAATCGGAAAAATTTGGTTGAATAATCTTTTCCACGTTTAGATTTGTATAGGGATAAAAATATACTTTGCCTGTTTTTTTTATCATTAGTTCATTCAAATTTGTATTACAATCAATTTTTTTATTATGTAATGCCGAATATAAGTATGATATGTTGGTGATTAGCCATATATAAAGTAACTAAATCACAAAAAAAATTAATATACATATGTGTGTATGTAATGAATGGACTAAAAATGGTCCAATGATGTAATTCGTGGAGACATGGGGTCGTAGCCGAAATGACCCCTCCGAGGGTTTAACTTTAAACATGCAAATGCCTAGAAAAATATTAAATAAATTTTATTGTTATTTTTTGCATATTCATATTAGGGATATCGCAAAAAAAAACACAGTCAACAAAAAAGTTTTATATAGAGTTTAATTAATAAAGAAAAAAATATAATGTATTTTTGTTGATACCATAAGAGTACAGAGTTTTTTTTTTTTATTTTGCGATTTTACCTAATTTATTGAAAGGAATATGTATTATATTAATCGCACGGAAATGGAAGAATATTTGTTAAACAGATTGGGAGAAAATAAATAAAAACCCACCACATGCGTAGCTGGAAAAGAGAGTAAATATATAAAATAAAATATGCAAATATCATAAAACAAAATAAAAATGATAAGAAATAAATTAAAGGTTTTCTCACAAGAAGCAGGTAAGTTAACGAAAGATGCTTTTCATTCGCAAAAACAATATTAAATTTATTTAATAACAATCAAAAGCAAAATAAAATAATAAGACGCACCAAAGCCCTTATTTTTGTAGTTTACGAACGTGCCCATGCCACCATGTGCGGTGATGCCCCCATCTCCCAATTTCTAAAATATTTTCACATTCTAAAATAAAATATATTTCCTATTACAGGAAAAAAGTGTAAATCTCATCATAAATTTCGACACATTTTCTTGTGAAGAAATAGCTAACTCCGTGTGCAAATCAATGTTAACCTAAATCTAAATCAATGTTCAATTATATATATATATATATATATATATATATATATATATTATATAAATGTTTTAAGACCAAACCCCCGAGCTTATTATCCTACTAAAATTAGTTCTCCGTTGGGGTAAATAGTTGTTTAGTCCAACTAATTAACTAATTAAGATTAATCTTATTTTTAAAATATAGTGATAAAAGATCTTGTTTTTGCAGAAAATAAAATATTCACGTCTAGACGTTCTCTAAACACCACATATATGGTCTAGGCATTAGACGGTCCAATGAAACCTAACAGATTTTTGAACATTTAATTAAATGCAAATCTTTAATAATCACGAATTTAAATGGCTAAATGGGGATGGTACATGAATGTTGAACTCGTACTAATCAAAGCTTTGTATAATACATCTAACCATTAATGATATGCAATGGATTATGCAGTCAACAACATGCTACTAATCAACTTAGTAGCATATATTAATCATTTATTAATTATAGTTATTACTTTTATCGTTTAATTACTACTTCGTTCCTTAATTAAAAAAATATATTTTTATGTTTGTTTTTAATAGATTAAAAAAAAATTCGGTTCAATTTTTAAAAACTATGTCTAAATTTAAAAGGAAAATATCCATCTTATAAGTTTAGTTAGTCAATAATTTCTCTTCATTTAACTACAATATTTAATAATTCCTATTCGGTTTGTGATATGGTATATATATGATCTACAATCTTGACAGTCCACACATTTAGTCCCATTTCGTCCTACATACCACATTTTCTGCATGTGATACCCTTTTGAGATACATACATACATACATACATACATACATACATACATACATACATACATACATACATACATACATACATACATACATACATACATACGTACGTACGTACATACATTACATATATATATACATAATATAGATTCCCGTAAACGGTTGTATACGGACACTTCCCACAGTAATTTAGTCCAATACACGCGCATCCACATGCACACATACACATATATATACCCCTGCAGCTTGTACATATCTATGCATTATTTTTGAACCAAGATCGAAATAACGGAGGCATATGATTGGAGGTTAAATAAGGGGAAATGTATAGAAATGTGTATGCGTGAGTATGTATTTACGTGTAGATATGTGTCCACGTGCATGTTATGGAAGGTGGGGTGCATCCCCACCATGCACTACGTACGCACCCCCACTTGTTGGGTTTTAAGGATTTTCTCATTTAATTTTCTCTGCCTAATTAATGTAATAAATATAATATTCAAATATATATTCTATTTGCCTTGCGCACCAAAGTTCTGCACATAGATTTCTCCTCTCCCACTGATCATATAATTATTGTTACACACATTCACTCAATTATTTATCTCCTGAAACATTACAACGACTTTGATCCGATCGATGCTATGTATATCGGCATTGTCCTGTCTCTTTCCTCCCTCATGCTCTATACATACATGCATATATATATATATATATATATATATGCATGTACATGTACAGTGTAACTTTTGTCTGAAACCATTCAATATGCTCTAATCACATTATCTGTTTTCTACTAAGGACACAAATCTCGTTGGAGGATATCTTTTGGTAATGCCATTTGTTGAAGAAACAATATCAAAATATGCAAAATTGATGCGTGTTTTTTAATTACCAATAGGACACTTTTTAAGATCTTGAGCATATACGCAATATTTATCATATATTATACAATTCGGACATACAAAAATGAATGATTGAATCGAGATCTTAATTTTTTTTTTTCAAATTAACTTACTTGTAAATCTCCACCAACTCGAACTCGGGTCCTTTTTAAGATCCTGTGCATATGCACATTTATCAATAGGTTATACCATTTTGACAGACGAAAATGAATTATTGAATGGATATTGTAACTATCCACATATTTAAATTCGATTTTCGATATTTGAATTTATGGTTTATATCCTAGAAACATCGATGTTATTTTAATTATCATGACAAATGAAATACATAATAATTTGATAGTAAATTTCAGATTACTTATGATTCAATTTCCTACAAGAAAATAAAATATTTTTATAATTATCTTTGAAAACTCCTATCAATATATTTTAACTCAGCAATATTTTTATGATGACATGGACCAATGAGGGATCATGCTCACAGTTTAACACACTCTGCACGCGTATTTGGCAATGACACGTCGGAATCATAAGACGACGTGGCACCTCTTTGGTCATGCAACGGTTAGAGTTGCACGGGACCCACTTAAAAAAATTAAAAAAAAAACAACGACTATTAAAATTATAAATAAAAAACCTAATAAAATTATAAGAAATGAAAATACGGAAACTTTAGGGAGACGGAGAGAGAGACGGCGCTTACTCGTACCACACGGACCCTTACGGTCCCACGGACACGTTCCGACCAAAAAAAAAAACTTACCGTTTTCTGTTATTTTGTAAACTCGACGTGTTTTTGTAAAATAATTTATATTTTCTCATAATAAATTAATAAATTTTATATTAGAGTATTTATATTTATAGATGAAGCTTAGCCATAATTGAAGGGATGAACCTTATCGATTTTGCTGCTTTGCTTTGTTTTAGGTTTGAAAACTCTATATATATAATATATATATATAATCTTTCATTTCTAATTAATAATATGATATATATGCATAAATTTTTTGATAAAGAATTTGGTAAAAAAGATGAATCAGGTTTATGATTTTCAAAGAAAATAAATATTTAAAACATGAACATATATATATATATATAGACTGGTAGAGGTTGAACATTTCTTTAATCATGTTTAAAAACCTCATATTATTATGTGTATATATATATGTCCTAGGTTAACTTGAAGGTTTTAATATTAAGGAGGACAAAATAATTAATTAGTAGTGACAAAAGAATAGATATTGTATATATGCGTGTGTGTATGGCATATAGTTGGCATATGCAATGCATAGTTAATGAAAGGCGTTAATTAATTAAGAAATGCTAATCAGGTTTATGCTTTGGATTTATTTGGGCATAGTCTTTCGGCTTGTTTTAACACCTTTCTGAGGTTTTGCCACGTCTCAACCTCCCTGTTTCCTAATTTAATTAGAATATTTTTACCTATATTAATTAGAATATGCTTTGGATTTTATTTTTTCAACTAACGAGAGAATTACCTTTTCAAATTCTCAGTTAAATCCTAAAATATTTTTTTCTTATCAACAAATTAATATATATACATATGTTGTTATCATTTACTATATTCACCTATATTAATTTATTGTGAATTATTTATTGCGAAGCAAACATTTACGTGTTGTATGTAATTTGATGCAAACTTAATCATATTGATTTACCATGGGATGGTCGAATGATTGGTCTGAGGTACCATCGCAAGTCGAGTGTTCGATCACGCATGGCGGGAGAGAGATAATTTATGTGCCAAATGTCTATATACAAAGATTATTACCGGATCGGAGATTTACCTAATCAGTACGTCCGAATGAATGATAGCATATATGATAATCCGTCATGAAAAAACAAAACTTAATCGTATTGAAAACTATAGAAGTTTAATTAACTATTTTTAAAATAATTAATTACGTGTACTTGTGACTTGTGTAACACTAGATTTGGTTACTTTTCGTGGAGGGTAGATGAATAAAAAAGAGTTTAACAACTAAAATAATATTCTTGAAAAAGTGTATAGGACAGTCGGACAACCTTACATTCCCATTATATAATACGGATTTATTATATTAATTTATCACTGTCGGGGGATTTAATTTTTGTAATCGATAAAGAGGAATAATAAGTAGGCAGTGACGTAAGAGATTTTGGAATACATTTATTTTTATTTGGAATTTCAAACATTTAAAACTTTATAATGCATGCGATTATAGATGATTATTGCATTTAAGGCGTGATATAATCTTTTAGAAATGATATAATTATTAACTGACTAATTTAAAATACTGATTGTCTTATAAAAAAAAAACTTGATTGACATAAATTAAGGACCTTGTTCAGGAAAAAACAGCATCCACTTGTGCAAGAGATATCACAAAATATCCAAAACAAAGGTTTATTTTGAGAAATTATAAAAATAAACATTTTATTCTACAAAACATGGATAAACTTTTAGGTATTTAGATGGTAGACTAGTTACGTTGTGTTCTCTTAATTTTAAAATTATAATAAACACATATTTTTAAAAATCAGATATGCGTCTATATAATTTTTAAATAATAGAGAAGTTATATAAAAATGTTTAATGAAAGAAATTTTAAATTGAAGAATGTTGTAGACTCACTCATAGATTATGTATTTCATCATCTGTTTCGGGATCCTCTAATTTATTTATATTACTAATCAACATAATTTTAAATTCAATTAAAAAGAACGAAAGTAAAAAATAAAGACCAGGATGAACTCTTAGACTTGTAAGGTCATGATTCTAATTAATTAATCAAAAACTCAACAATAATTATAATAAAGAAACAAAATATAATTAGGATACAGTTTATATTCGAGAAATGATTAGTGCATTTGATTTAGTCTTCCGTGGGAAGACAGTTCACAAGACAGCTCATCAAATTTAGTCTATTGAAAAGATAACTATATTCCATTATACTTTTTCTATTTTAATTTGAATATTACTAAATTATAATATAATTTTTATTTATCTAATAAATTTTAAAAAAAAAATTAAATATTTTTCTAAGGACGTGAATACCGATATCAATTAAAGATAGATAAACCATAGAAAAATAATAAAAATATAAAATTATATATTTCATCATTTTTATTTTGTTTATGTTTTTATTTTTTTTGAAATTTTTATTTTAAAATGATATAGAAATACATTACGTAATTATATTTTTATTACCGAAATGAACAAAAAATAATAGAATTACCATTATATGAATGCATACATAAAAATCATTAATCACATAATTATAAAAATGTGGTACCTAAAAAATCATTAAAAAATTGTTTCAATTATTGCGGTCATCTGAATTTTGTGTTGAAATAGAAACAAAATATGGAGATTTGATATGATTGATAATAATTAAAGACATCATATCAATTAAGAATAAAATATATATCGTGCTAATTATATTTTGCCTTATTTGTTTCTTTCGTATCTTTATTTCCTTGTTTCTTTCAATAACTTTTCATATAAATGTATGGATTATTTTCATTGTAATGTAAGAAGAAAGAAGAGATGTAGCAATAAAAATGTTCCCATTCTTTTCTCTTTTGTTCTTTCTTTCTAATTTAATTTCCGCATTTTATTTTTCTACATGGTATCAGAGCAGCGTTGCGATCTGAACTATATGTTTCTCTTTTTCTAATTTTCTAATCTCTCTTTCTTTTGCGTTTTGGATGTTCATATATCCAAATCATTCAAATGGAGAGTAAAAAAACCAGATTCAAACGATGTGCTATGACAAAAAGAAGTCAAAGCTAAAAACTCTAAGATCAAGCAAGATGCTATGACAAAAAGAGTTAAAGCTAGAACTTTAAAGTCAAGCGAAGTGATTTGAAAGAGGTTAATACTCTCTAAATGAATGAAATTTGGTTTCTATGGATTGTTCTAATAACAATGAAGTTTTTTATCATTTTGTTGTATCTTCAAGATTGATTTTTGAATTCTTTCAAAATCAATCTTGAGGGGGAATGTTGAAATAGAAACAAAATATGGAGATTTGATATGATTGATAATAATTAAAGGCATAATATCAATTAAGAATAAAATATATATCGTGATAATTATATTTTGCCTTATTTGTTTCTTTCGTATTTTTATTTCCTTGTTTCTTTCAATAACTTTTCATATAAATGTATGGATTATTTTCATTGTAATGTAAGAAGAAAGAAGAGATGTAGCAATAAAAATGTTTCCATTCTTTTCTCTTTTGTTCTTTCTTTCTAATTTAATTTTCGCATTTTATTTTTCTACATTTTGTACGTCAATATCGTCCTACTAATATCCATAATAAAAAACTTATCTATAATTCTTTTAAAAAAAAGACGAAAACTGATAATATTTGTATACTTTTTTAAATGTACACAAAAATGTTTGGTGCATTTCAAAATTGGGAAAAAAAAAGAAAGAGAACTGGGTTGGTCTGGGCGGCTGGACGTGACAGAAAAAAGTAAAGCACAAATAAATACATAAAATATTTGTAAAAACAAATAGATAAAATAAATAAATAGAAATATACTACCATTACGGTGATATACATATATATATATATATATATATATGTCACATGCAGACCAAGAGTCGTACATGTCTAGAGTACTAAAGCTGCATTCTGCTTCTGCTCCGAATTAAATTATATAATGCTTTATTTTTAAAAAAAACAAATTAAAAATTTAGGAATTTTATTCTCACAAAATTTTTAGATTGTCTAATCTATCAGAAACACATAAAATTATTTTTAGAGTAAATAATAGAGAGAAAAAACACCACCATTGTATTGTATTTACGGATTAAAATATAGATTATATCCAAAGGTCATTAATTACCAATATATTTATATATATACATATAAATTGTCAAAAGCATAAAATGGCATATGTGAGAATATAAATGATATGGAATCTCTCCTAGTGGATTAACGGTTTCTGTTGACGGTGTTAATGTGATTAACGTCTATTAATCACATCTATAAGTCGGGAAATATATGTCCAAACCTTATCCTATTTGATTAAAGAATTTCTCCGTTTTTTTTTTCTTGTTTTTCGTGTATATATAATGTGTAATGGTTGAATTTCGTGGAATATTATTGGATACTTTAGAATATATTTTATGGTGGAATGAAATTTCCCCCAAAAAAATATAACTAAAAAAAGTATCATCCAATCTTATCCTAAAATTCAAAATCGTTCAAATAAACACTTTCGGCTTATATTTTGATTTGATCGGTTATCTGAAATCTATTTCTATATAAAAAATTATGACTATTTGATTTTGAATTCAATTTGAAGTTTAGTTAGGCTCGCCAGTTTCATCAAAAACAATTTCATATTTCATTTGTATTTGCTTAATTTAATTTTTACAAAAATAAGACAGATTCTGTTGGAATATAATGATATTCGAACATTATATTCCAACTGAATGTAACTGAATATAATTATATTATTTAGTTTTATTTCAGTTCAGAGTTGTATATCTGAAATCTCTCGCGATACCCTGAAGTATTCATAAACTTAAAAAAAAAATATACAATTATAAAATTTGCAAAATTGAATGGACGGAAGATATTGCAGAGTCCCAAGAAATCCGTACAGGAAAAGTGTGCCCATAAGAAACCATGCATGAAGACCTCTTTCAATATATTTCATGCACTGCTTCGTCTGCTCCTCCATTATACAATCTCTCCCATTATTTTCTTATAATGTTTTCATTCAACCGTTTCGTTATAATAAATAAAATATTATTTCCCCCCCCCCCCAATTTGCGTCAGAAAGTTCTGTTTTGCAATATGGTCGCTGTGGAAGAATATATATATAGCTGATAATGATATGATAGGGACTGTTGAATTCAATGATGTATACCACCAAAACCATAAAATTGTATATATACGCATATGTATTTAAATACTATTTTCATTTGCGAAGTTAATGATTTACGTAATAAATTCTTTTGTTTTTCATTTATTGGCCTATGCATGGATTTGCTGGCAGCCTGAAAACCATCCAAACAAAAGGTCATTACTAGACATTAATCAATATATATACACAAGATGGTTAGAAACAAAATCAAATAAAGTACGATCGTAATCTATTTAAGCCACGAATCTGAATGACCCTCGATGTGATAATTGAAGATTTGGAAATGATGGGAATATGTAAACGACCGATTCCATGAGTTTCTGTGTGTTTTTTATAAAACAATTGGTGGGTGTGAGATATCGGGGTTAAGTCAAACTTGGGGGGTCATTACGATTGTTAATCACGTTGCTTTAGTCATAATCCAATAATGATTATGTTAAATGATTAGCAAATGATTGAGCATGATTTTTGCTTGGCATCAACTAGAATAACTAATCTCTGTATGTATAGTATATATACTTCTCTGGTTATGCAATGATTAATGATATTCGTTACAGGTGTGAACATATAATATGTTTTTCTTTGAAATGATTCAATATGTCAAATAGTGTAATCTAACGAATTTTCACCACTACATGGTTATGTGGTGATACAAAACATTGAAAACAACAATAAAATAATGCACACACAACCACGTAGTAGTCGATTCTTTGCTATATATTTACTCCGAGTTGATATATTGTTACAAGAATATAGCCTCGACAATTTCGACGTTTTCATATAACATGATATATGAGATTACCCTTTTAGAGATCATGTTACGTGAGAAACGAAGTGAAATATACATGAAAAAAACAGCTGGTGATCCCGAATTTCAAATGGAAACAAAACCCTAGAAGATACGGATATGATCGTAGTCATTATCAAATATCATCTCACGGGAAATCAAGGTCGAAATCGTACTAACCGTATATTCCTTTTTGGTAAAGAGGGAATTCAACACATTCAAACGTAAACAATCTTCTAGGTCTCGATCGTATGAGATATATATAAATGGGTCAGTAGTGTTCGAATTTTATATAATATCATGTTAAGATTCGTATGCTCGAGATCTCCTAAATCCGGCGCCATAACATGCAAGGGAGAGAGAGAGAGAGAGAGAGAGAGAGAGAGAGAGAGAGAGGACATGTTGTGTTATGTCAGAATCTGTTAATGCCACGAGACAAAACTCGTTAATTAATAAAACTATTGAAAGATTCTTTCGAGTAATGTCTTAGTGATCATGTAATAAGAAGGCAAGTCTCTTTTATCCAAAAAAAAAAAAAAAAAGAAGGCAAGTCTCGAGTTGCAGATATAGGCGATGTCAAAGGACCACAACTTGCTCGATCTGGTTTCTGATTAAGATCACTCTTTCGCAATAAGATTGTCCAAAAACGGGGGAGTACCCAACTTAGTGGTTAGTGACAACTCCCCTTCTGTCAAGAGGTTGTAGGTTCGAAACCCAAGTATGGAAACTCCCCTTGAGCCGGTCAGTTTTACGAGGCTGGTTTACCTGCTCTGCGTAGTTTGCCGGTTATTGCGCAGGGTGGTGGGTTTTCTCAGGTCCGCGATGTTGTCCTGATATCGTTCTCATCCGACCCATGGGTTGAGAGGCGTTACGGTATCTAGTGTCCGACCCGAAGGGTTGCCGGCTATTGCGCAGGGTGGTGGATTTTCTCAGGTCCGCGATGTTGTCCTGATGTCGTTCTCGTCCGGCCCATGGGTTGAGAGGCGTTACGGTATCCAGTGTCCGACCCGAAGGGTTGTAGGATAGGGTTTCCCATCGTAACAAAAAAAAAAAGATTGTCCAAAAACAACATCTTTGAAATATTTTATAATAAAATTGTATACCCGAATGTAATGTACTAATGTTTATTATGGTGAATAATAATAATAATAATAATAATAATAATAATAATAATAATAATAATAATAATAATAATAATAATAACAACAA
>NW_010965373.1:1867970-1876311 GCF_000463585.1 Tarenaya hassleriana | reverse complement strand
GAGAGAGAGAGAGAGAGAGAGAGAGAGAGAGAGAGAGAGAGGACATGTTGTGTTATGTCAGAATCTGTTAATGCCACGAGACAAAACTCGTTAATTAATAAAACTATTGAAAGATTCTTTCGAGTAATGTCTTAGTGATCATGTAATAAGAAGGCAAGTCTCTTTTATCCAAAAAAAAAAAAAAAAAGAAGGCAAGTCTCGAGTTGCAGATATAGGCGATGTCAAAGGACCACAACTTGCTCGATCTGGTTTCTGATTAAGATCACTCTTTCGCAATAAGATTGTCCAAAAACGGGGGAGTACCCAACTTAGTGGTTAGTGACAACTCCCCTTCTGTCAAGAGGTTGTAGGTTCGAAACCCAAGTATGGAAACTCCCCTTGAGCCGGTCAGTTTTACGAGGCTGGTTTACCTGCTCTGCGTAGTTTGCCGGTTATTGCGCAGGGTGGTGGGTTTTCTCAGGTCCGCGATGTTGTCCTGATATCGTTCTCATCCGACCCATGGGTTGAGAGGCGTTACGGTATCTAGTGTCCGACCCGAAGGGTTGCCGGCTATTGCGCAGGGTGGTGGATTTTCTCAGGTCCGCGATGTTGTCCTGATGTCGTTCTCGTCCGGCCCATGGGTTGAGAGGCGTTACGTTATCCAGTGTCCGACCCGAAGGGTTGTAGGATAGGGTTTCCCATCGTAACAAAAAAAAAAAGATTGTCCAAAAACAACATCTTTGAAATATTTTATAATAAAATTGTATACCCGAATGTAATGTACTAATGTTTATTATGGTGAATAATAATAATAATAATAATAATAATAATAATAATAATAATAATAATAATAATAATAATAATAATAATAATAATAATAATAATAATAATAATAATAATAACAACAACAACAATAATAATAATAATAATAATAATAATAATAATAATAATAATAATAATAATAATAATTCGTTGTCTATAAATAACACAATTTTACTTGTTCTCTACTTTTCGATTGAGTTTTTTTTTTTTATTGTTTTAGACCATTTTTGTGCATTCTCGAATGAATTCCGTGCATTTCTTCGAACGAATACAAATTTCGTAATTGTTGAAATATAAGAAATATAAGATTTTCTTTCAAATTCTAAATACCTAACGATTTGCTGTACTTTGTTAAATTTAACATCTAAATTTTGCACAGAAACAAATTCTACGGCCACAAAATCAAGTTTTGATGGGCTTAACATGTCATATGGGCTTCACTTGGATTTCATAAGGTTTTTAATTTTAAACGCAATGGAGCCCATAATTTCCTAAACGGGCTTGGACAAAACTTTTGTTATTGTATCATTCAATTGCTATTTTAGATACAAATTTTTTTAAGGGTGTTTTAAATTGCCAAAACATGATTTTTTTTAAAGAAAAGTGATGAACTTATCATTTTTATTATTCTTTATTTTTTCGTTTGTGTTTTCATATTTTTATTTCTCAATTTTTTGTACATCAGTTCCAAAAGAATTCATGTAAACTAATAATAATAATCATCGTTCTACGTTTGTTCATATTTAACATGAAAATTACAAAAACCTAATTTTTGGTACATAAGCTAATAATTTTTGTATGAAATAACCATTTTTATATTTGAAAGTGTCATACGTTTCTATTGTACGCAAACCAATTGTTTTCTCTTTCTTTTTATTTTTCGTATCTTTGTTTATATATTTGACAGAATGACATTCATGTATGTGTGTATATATAGAGATATATAATGTTAGGGTTTGGAAATTAATGCTATAAATAGCGAGAGAATTAATTTCGAGAGGGAAAAGAGAGTAATAATGAGAACTCGCCTTCAATAATGCTTCTTGAAAAATAAATAAAAAGGATAATAAATTAATAATGCCACTAATCCACGCCTCCACGCTGCCTTTATTTGCGCAATGCAAATGGTTTCAAGTGCTTTTAATAGTACTGTTATTTTGTTCCTTCATTTCGACTCCTTTATGTATATATATATATAGTGGATCTTTAAAGAATTGTTATCCCACATTAAAAATATTGGACTAAACATATAAATAATATTATTTTTACTAATTTAAATAATTAGGATTTAAATTTGTCTAACATGCAGGTTTCACTTGGAAAACATTGTTTTTACAATATTCATAATCTATTTTTTCTGAAAGTTTTTTAAAAATCTCAAACATTGTACAACTTACACATTTTAAAATTCATGGTGGTTCTCATAGTTGCTTAGGGAGATTATATTATTAAGAACAAACATATTATGTTCATAATGTATGCCAAGATATATACAAATCAGTTCCCAATGTGTTCTAAGATTGCGTAATGCACAATTTTTTTTATTCAAATAATAAAACAAAAGGTGGTTATATAATTAGTAAATGTAGCAAAAAAAAATTAAAAGTTGTAACAGGAGAGTCAAAATTGGATGTCTTGTGTTCATCCTTTCTATAGATTCAGAGAAAATGCAGAGGGAAATGTCGGCTATAATCCCTACAAAGCCCCACAAGCTTCCATGTTTCCCTCACACCACGCCTCTTCTTTTTTTTTTCACCTTTTATTTTTGTCTAAAAAAAAAACTAATATCGATGAGACAATATTCGATTATGAAAAAATGGAATTTTTTTATTTGAACCTTGTAGTTAGAAGTGACAATTTCAAAAAACCAAAACTTCAATTGGTATTATGAAAAAAAAATTCCATTTTTTTAAAATATAGATCATATACTTATATTCAGGTTGAATGTCCGAGATTTTCGGCTTATTTAGATATTTTTTTTTGGTTCTAAACCCTATATTTACATGAAGGTAATTTTATTGTTTGTTTGGTTTGTAGGAGCAATACCCATCTTAGCCCCAATTATCCGAAAATCAAATTGAATTTTGAATTTTTCTTGTAACCAAACGCGAGTTCATCTTATAATAATAACCATGTATCTATCTAGAAGTTAAATACTCGGAATTCAGTTCTTTTCCATAGGCCCCAAATCTTTCCTCATGCCTTCTCTACGTATGAAATACGTAGATACACGGTACAAGCATGTATGTGTCCATGCATTGTCGTCATTGACCGTTGAGTATAATGTCCACCGTACATACACGTACACGTATGTTATGTATGTACATGCATGTACATATATATCGTTTATAGTGTATTTCATTTAGTTGGAAAGGATCTTTATCCATGAAATGCGAAATTATACTACACTGATTATTATTTTACAATTCCAGGGAAATGTTGTTACAATTCTGTACTTTTTTTTTTCAATTAACAATAAATAAATCTATATCCAAAATAGCATGCGCATACACATACACATACACATATATGTGGGTGATTGTGTAGGGGATGGGGAATGGCATTATAAGCTATGATTGCCCTGATTCTCTCTTACAATAATTTTAATATTTTTTTTTACCTATATACATCATTACGCGTTCTCTATGTAATAATAGAAAGGTTCCTTTTACGGTCCCTTGTATTTTAATAAATACAAATAAAAAAAGTCACTTTTTATATATTCTTCTTATATAATTCTCAAAACCAGATATAATATGCGCAACGTTGTAAAAAAATATACTCCTACTAACATTAAATGGAATAGAAAATATATTTTGAAAATTAAACCTATAAATTAATTCATTGCTGGCCAATGCTAACTAGCGGTCTGTAGTGTGAAATCAGAATTATTATGAAAGATTAAAATATAATATCTAGTTTGTCCAATTTGACTAACCTGAATTTGGTGTGGAAATTGTTGTATAGAATATGTATTCTTTAACTTTAACTCCGTGTTATTTGTATTTTTCTCAAAAGATGATAAACATATTCAATATATTTTATATGCAATAAAATGTTTACAGAATCCGATTATTTGGAGAATCTATCATATCGTATATAAGGATTATGCTACACAATAAATCGACTATATTATTTATATATTTTAGAATGCACAAAAACGATTTTTATTTTATCAAATGCATAATATGAGTTCTGCATAATATATATATTCTTAAATATAATATACACTGGTGTTGTTTCGTTCACATTACAATATGACCATTGATTCAGATTAGTCCAACGATATATTCAGAAATATTATAATATGAAGCTTAAAGAATTGAGCAAAAATTAAACGACAGCGTTTTGGAAAAGATCGTATCGTTTTGCATGAATGACACGTGGAATGAATCGACGGTCAGGAGAGAATACTGGGGAGCAGAGTACCTAAGCCGTTGGAGGGCGTGCGAGGGAAGAGCGCGTGCGGCTCGATCCCGACGTTGTTGAATATGAGCCGTTAGATCTGATCCACGTAGATCGATGCGAGGGCGAAAACGCACGTGCTATTAGGAAGCTTTCCCGATGAGCGTCACGTGGCTTCTTGGGATTGGTTTAAAATATATCCTCATTCCGTTCCGTTTTGTTGTTGGACGGTGCGTTTTCGTTCAAGAGACGACGTCGTTTTGCTACCGATTGGCCCTTAAGTTTAGGTATTTGGGTTTCCGGTTTTTTTTCTTTGTTTTAGATTATTCGCTTAGAAAAATCAAAGCCGTTTATTTTTATATTAGAGTTTGTTTATTCGGTTTTTTTTTATCATATTTGATTTTTATTCATAAACTTTTTATTGTCTAAATAAATTATTTTAACTTTTCAATGAAAAATGCGTCTATTTAATTTTTATATCAAATTTAATTCAGATACGATTGTAAATTATTCTATTCGCATCTATTCAGACCAAATCAAATTTTCACTTGTAACTACTATAATTATTGCACGAAAAAAACTAATTTTTATTGGTATCATTTTTAGTTTTCTTAAATATAACTGTAGCATAAATAGACCAATAAATATTTGATAGATCTGCATTATTTGATATTTATTAGGCAGATTTATTACGTGATTTAAGCTAAGACTATTGTATCCCATTCCCAGGATTAATATATCATGTGATAAGCATATTATTGTGTTTTATTTTTCAAGAAATTATAATTTTCATTCGTAAAAATACTATTTTTTCATAAAAATGGTAGCTATTTAAAGCAATAAAAAAAACTCATTCTATAAATACATATTATTTTTATTGGTTGGAAAAAATAATTTGACGGATAGTATAGGATATAGATAGGGGGATAGATATGAAGTTAAATGATGAGTTAGAGGTTGGTCTATTTGGTAATGCAATTAATGTTATATAATTTTAAAGTTAAATAAAATATATACATTTACGCTTGGTTACAAATATCATATCAAACCAACTTAGTAATTATTTTTGGGTTACCAGCCATGGACCGACATATAAAAACACTATAGTTATAAAACACGTAATATATTATAAGATACCGTATTAAAATGTCTTGATTAAATTTTACACGCTTATGAATACGACTATCACAAAAATTGCATGATCTTAGTAGTTGGATTGGTTTCTTGTTCGAATAAGCAAATAATATGTGCAAATTTCGGGATATAATATATATATATATATATATATATAAGTAGATAAGTTGGAAAGACCTTTTCTTTTTCTATTTCAAGATATTCCATCAACATGTGTTAATATAGCATTTATCACCTAGACCGAAGAATATTAAGTTTTTTTGGGTAAATAAGAATATTAAAATTTACGTAATATGTTTTAGAATTATTCAGATAAAAGCTCAAAATTTTAATAATCACTTGATTATAGACATCCAAAGCCTCTATTTTTTATTTATACATGTAATGATTGTTTTTTTTAAATATTTCTATACTTTTTGATGTATTTGAAGTTACTTATACTTTAGTTCTTTTAAATTTTAAAAGGAAAATCTATATAATTGATAGAATTTAATATTGCTTTTAAGATTGGATTGGGAAACACAGTTCATTTGTCGAAATGTCACTTTCACGGATCAAAGGGGATTCGACCTTAGAAAATATATGAATTCATAAATTCTTTTTATATATTATTGTGTATAATTTTAACGATCAATATATTTTTTTCATTCTAAATCGAATTTTTTAGATTTTATTTATAAATTAACAGATATCTTCATTATAAAAATGAATAAATTTATAAGTAATTTATAGTAGACACGGAACGTATTTACTTTATTTCTATTATGGATGATAAAGTCAAAGTAATAGCTAATAAGAGCAAGTGTGAATATATAAGAAACAAAAATGTGAATATTTGTTTTCAAATATCGACAACTGAATCGAACGGTGGAGATTGCATGACGAGGCGAAGGTTAGATCTGAGTCGTCAATCTGAAAAGACGCGGGAGTGGACGTCCATCGAGGAGAGAGAGCATATGGATTTCCCTTGTGTAAAAAAAGCCTTTCACGCTTTTGCTTTTGCTTTTTTCTGTGGGATTTGAAAAGTATCGAAACGGCGTCGTGTCACTCCAAAAAACACCAAATGAAATTAATAAAAAGGAAAAATATTAGTTTAGTATATCAGTTTGACAAAATATCTAATATATATATTTACTTGAGATTTTTCTAAATAAAGTAAATAATATAGGGCGCTTTGTCAAAATTAGGTATACAATGCGTATCCCTTTTTTGTATTATTGATAATTTATTCATAAAATATTTTATTATATTTTTATTGATTATAATTCAGAATCTAAATGATTTTGTGCATTTAAACTAAATATTGAAAAATTATAGTTTGTTTCGCAATTAACCCCTTTTTTTGTTCGTTATTTATTGTATATCCAAGTTGTAATTTTGTTTAATTACGCATAAAGAATATCATATGTTTAAGACAAATGACATCGTTATGTGTGATTTCCTAAAAACGGATCCGCTTATGTTCGAAAAATAAATATGTAATGTTATAAAATCTTAATAGAAAAAGACAAACCGGATAGAGATAATAATTTGTGTTTTTCATGCCTAATTATTAGGGTTTGGTAAACTTATCACTTCATGCAATCTATGGGATCCACTCGATCCCTTTTGAAAATTGGATAGCGAAGTTATACGGATTAAATTCACATAATATCTACGTATCTAAATTATTGTTTTTTTTTTCAAAAAATTAGATATATACAATTAACGTTATAGAATATTAAGAATAATATTTTTTGTAATTGGATATTATGAACCAATGTTTTCAACTAAATGAGTTGGATTTATGATATCGCACCAAATTTAAGATTCGAATTCGAAGTAGAACAAACGTTTTGCACATATCTTTCACCAGTTTAACTATCCAAATTTAAATTATTAAAAATAGAGTTATATATTTAAAATTTATAACATTCTGATTCAAATAAACACAACTACCCATCATTTGTCCATAATTTATCCGTGTACCGTACCCAATTTATTTAATTGCCAATTGAGATAATGGATTTATTGTCCATTTGAATTCCAATTTAGATACTCTTAAAGTTACACCTCTAGTATTTATTTCATTGACATATTTACATCTACGTACCAACCCTAAATTGTCCATTTCGTAAGAATCTTAATTCGTTTTTAAATAAGGTTTTGAATAAATACGATAGAGTTATTATAATGAAATATGAAATCATAGTACATGAATCATTAGTCAAAATTGGCCTAGTCATTATCAAATTCTCCGTGTTTTATGTTTTTACATATAATTATTTGTTCATTACATATTAAGAAATATTTTCATTTATCAAAAGATGTTTTGCATCAAAGAAAAACATTTTTTAACTTAAACGAGAAATTAATATTAATAACCTTGTTAAAGGAAAAGGGCTAAGATAAACTCCCTCCCGAATCCAAGCGGGCCACGTGCTAAAATACGCTCCTTTTACATTCTATCTTATCCTACGCACCCTTTCTCTCTCTACAGGAGTCTCCACACGTCACGGCCCCCTCCTTTTTAGAATTCCAGGGAAAGAATAATATATTATTACAATTTATAAATATATATAAATTTCTTTATAATAATATAAACTATCTTTATATAATAAAAAATATTTAACTGACGATCCAATTGATCTTACGAACTAACAAATTATATTTTATTTCATTGTCCAAAATCTACCAAAGTCGTTACAAAGTTGGACATTTTTTCAACAAAGGTACTCGTATTTCATATAAATAATCGTATATATATCAGTAATCAGTATATATACATATTAGCTGGGGTTGTATGTATGCACGTATACAGATAACGTGTACATGAGGATCTTTGCTCTGCTTTTATTTTTTTCCCCATAAATTAAAAACAATAATTTATTTGAAATCTTCGCAGATTTCTATACAGAAAACAATTAAGAAACAATATAATAATGGTTTGGGAGTCTAAAGCTGCGACGGAATCGCCATATACAGAAGGTTTACGCGCAGGATAAGAGCATGCACACTCTTT
>NW_010965373.1:1865722-1867938 GCF_000463585.1 Tarenaya hassleriana | reverse complement strand
TTTCCCATTTCCAAGCAAATCTATGCATACACACCTATACGCATACGTTTGGACCCGTCTATATATATATAGAGAGAGAGAGAGCGCGAGTGAGAAGAAAGGTGTGGCCTTTTCAGAGAGATAAAGCCAAGCTTTTTTCTCTTCATCGTTCTTGCTGCAACCAAGAAGAAGAAGAACCTCTGTCGATTATTGCAGTTTGGTGTTTTCTTTGTTGAAAGGTCGAATTTTGTCTGCCAGAGAGAGAGAGAGAGATTGGGGGCAGAGGCAAAAGCCCCACCAGAAGACATGCTTTGTCTCTCTGTGTAGTCCCTTTTTGTTGGTTCTCTTTCGATTCCTTTTTCTGTTTATGTAATTGCAGGGCGGTTTGTCCTTCGAATTTGGAGTACTCTGAGAGAGAAAAACCCGAACATTCCATGAAATGGGTTATCTTTAATTCCTCTGGTTTTGGGTTGCTAAGTGTGCTCTGTTCATAGGTCCCTTGTCTCTTCTTGTGAATCGAAATCTCTTTCCTCTGCTTGGTTACCGGTAAAAATGAATGCTTTTGTAAACCGGTGATCTTGTTCAGACTCTCTACCCCAGAGAGAGAGAGAGAGAGAGAGAGAGAGAGAGCAGAATCTCCATAGAATGGCTTGTGTTGAAGACACGATCAAGACTAATAATGGTTTGGGTAATGGAGGAGCAACAACACAGCAAACTACTCTACTTGAAGAGATGAAGCTGTTGAAAGAAATGCAGGATCAGTCAGGTTATGTTCTCTCTCTCTCTCTCTCTCTCTCTCTTCACTCGTCTGAATATTTGCTTCTTTTTTCCATTCTGAATCTCTGATTATATTCAAAGTTCGCTTGAGAATTCGCCTGAGGACTTGTTGTTCTTCATTCGCTAAGCACTGATTATCATTAGGGTTCGTCTGAAAACTCACATAAAGACTTGTTCTTTTCTAGTAAAGAGCCAAAAAAACATCCTTTGTGGTATGTTAACCAACAAAAGCTCCGATCTTTATCTTCTTGTTCTGTCCAAACGGTCCCCAATGGTCTGAAATTGCTCGAAACAAGATCGACCAAATGCGAATCACAAGAAAAGGGTTTCCACAATTTCTCAAACATTACATAGTAACTGAAAGCTGATGTCTTTTTTTGGGTTCAAACTGTTTTGTAATTTCAGGAACGAGAAAGGCTGTAATAAATTCAGAGCTATGGCACGCGTGTGCAGGCCCGTTGGTCAGTCTTCCTCAAGTTGGGAGTCTCGTGTATTATTTCCCACAAGGGCATAGCGAACAGGTCTGTGTTCATAAAAAAAACTGCTTCTTCTCCTGTTCTTGGAACAAACATTGCTCTGGAGTTGTTGATACACAGTATCATAGTTGAACTCAGAAAGAAGATTATGGTCTTTTATGGATTGAACTTGAAAGAAGGAGATGGCCTTTATGGACTTTTCGATGGATTTCTTTGCTTTCCGGGCAAAAGGGTTACTCTTTTTGTCGGATCCTAAAAGAGATGTTTGATTATCTGAGTCCCGGGTTGTTTGATCTGTGTCTGAGAAATCTTGCCTGAGCTAGAATTGGATTTTGATGTGACAATGTCGGATCTTTCTTATACGTTGTTGGGGTTAACAGCTCGTTTCAGTTCTTATGATCATCCATGGAAATGTGTAATTTTTGATTGGTCAGGTGGCTGTTTCAACCAGAAGATCAGCAACAACCCAAGTTCCCAATTATCCAAATCTTCCTTCCCAATTGATGTGCCAAGTTCATAATGTTACACTTCATGTAAGACATGATCTTTGCTCTGTGTAAGTATAGTACGAGGTTTGAATTTTACCTTAACCATTATTGTTCTTTGTTGGTAGGCAGACAAAGATACAGATGAAATCTATGCCCAGATGAGTCTTCAACCTGTACACTCTGTAAGCTTCGGTTCCCACAACTTCCTCTTCCATCTGTTCTGTAAGATTTCGGCTCTCAAAGTTTTAAACTCTCTCTGCATCAGGAAAGAGATGTGTTCCCTGTGCCAGACTTTGGTCTGAGAACTAGCAAGCATCCGAACGAGTTCTTCTGTAAAACCCTAACTGCAAGTGACACAAGCACCCACGGAGGTTTCTCGGTTCCTCGCAGAGCTGCCGAGAAGCTTTTTCCTCCACTCGTGAGTCTTTTTACCGCCTCGTTCTTCCGAGAAATGGACACTATAGTCTTTTTTCTCTTTCTAATGTTATATAATTTT
>NW_010965373.1:1815537-1865663 GCF_000463585.1 Tarenaya hassleriana | reverse complement strand
CTTTCCCTTCATTGCTGCTATGTTTTATACTACAGGACTATAATGCTCAGCCGCCGACCCAAGAACTGGTAGTGCGAGATTTGCATGACCATACATGGACGTTTCGCCATATATACCGGGGTAAAATCCTTGAACATGGCTGAATGCTACGGTTACTTCGTTCATCTTCTTGAATCTTGATACTGATTCTGTATTTTCTTTCCTGCATGAAACAGGTCAGCCAAAACGGCACCTCCTGACAACGGGTTGGAGCTTATTTGTGGGTTCGAAAAGACTTAGAGCCGGGGATTCAGTCTTGTTCATCAGGTGGCTTCTTGTCTTGAATACATGTCTGTGGAACTGTATTCTGGTTGTATAGCTTCTGATTGTGAAATCTTGTCTGATGAATGGGCAAAAGGGATGAAAAGTCACAGTTGATGGTAGGGGTGAGGCGGGCAAATCGCCAACAGACAGCACTTCCATCTTCTGTTCTTTCGGCGGACAGCATGCACATCGGTGTTCTTGCAGCTGCAGCTCATGCAACTGCCAACCGTACACCTTTCACCATCTTCTACAATCCAAGGTAAAGCACAAAAAAAAAAAAACATGCTCTCTCAAATCTCATAACGTGTCTTCTCACAAAATTTCCCGGGTTCTTTCTCTTAGAGCATGCCCTTCAGAGTTTGTGATCCCTCTGTCTAAATACCGCAAGGCGATATGCGGGTCTCAACTCTCTGTCGGAATGAGGTTCGGGATGATGTTTGAAACTGATGAGTCGGGGAAACGAAGGTAATATCTTAAAATCCCGTGAAACTGGTCTGATCTCTCCATGTTAAGGCCCGAAGTTCTTGATCAATCATTAATCCCCTCTTTGGATGTGGATTCAGGTACATGGGTACCATCATTGGTATCAGCGATTTGGATCCATTGAGATGGCCTGGTTCCAAGTGGCGAAACCTTCAGGTCGAATGGGATGAGTCTGGATGTAACGATAAGCCGACGAGGGTCAGTGCTTGGGATATCGAAACACCCGAAAGTCTCTTCTTTTTTCCTTCTCTGACTTCGGGGCTCAAGCGGCAATTTCATCCATCGTTTCTCGGTAACTTCTGTGTTCCCTCCCCCCGTGTGTTTTTCTTGAGTTTCAGTGCCATTCTTTTTGGTACTAACAAGCAGAAAATGTTGTAAAATCTTTGCAGCAGGTGAAACAGAATGGGGAAGCTTGATCAAACGGCCTCTCATCCGTGTTTCTGATGCTGCTAACGGATTTCTGCATATGCCCGGTTTTGGTTCTGACCAACTCATGAACCCGAATGCAGCATTCATGTCTTCAATGCATCAGCAGAATGCTGTTATCGGTCATGGAGCTATGCAACCCGTCATGAACCAGAAACCAGAGATTGTGCAATCAGAGAACAAGTTACCTGTGAACACGAGTGCGTCACAGCAGAGTCTCACACGGAACATGAGTGCCTCGGGAAAACATGGAAAGCAGATGCCTTCTACCTTGGGGAAAGGCAAGCAAGAACCTGGACAGTCAATGGAACAGGCAAGTCAGGTAACTTCGGTAATCGGATGCGATGAGGATAAAGCTAACCGGTTGAGCCAGAGGCCAGATTTGCATCCTTTACAAGCTGATCCGTGCTCGGAAATCAGCCAACAGATATACACTCCTCAGTCTGAGCCGATTTCCTTCAACGGGTTGTCTCCTTTACTGGAAGCTGACGAGTTGACATCTCAAATGTCTCCGTTCCAGTCTCTTGGCGTAACATACAGGCCACCATTACAGGATTCTTCTCAAGCGATCTTGCCTGATTCAACAAATCCATCCTTGTTTCACGACATATGGGATCATAATCAGTTGAACAGTTTCAAGTTTGACCAGTTCAGTCCCTTGATGCAGCAAGACCTGTTCGCTTGTCGGAACATCGGTATGAGCAATAGTGCAAACAGCAACATTCTCGATCCGTCCCTCTCAGATGCGGTTCTTGACGACTTCTGCGCTATAAAAGAGGCTGATTTCCAAAACCCTTCTGGCTGTTTGGTCGGGAACACGAACTCGGTTCAAGATGTCCAGTCTCAAATCACATCCGCAAGCTTCGCAGACTCGCAGGCGTTCTCTCGCCAAGATTTCCCGGATACATCCGGAGGAACTGGCACTTCATCAAGTAACGTCGATTTCGACGAAAGCAGCCTGCTCCAGAACAGTAAGAGCTCGTGGCCGAAAGTGGCTGCTCCCCGAGTGAGAACGTACACCAAGGTAAGACCTTTCTCGCTTGCCGTGCCGACAAAACACTGTTTTTGTGGCGATAAAGCTCGTCTCTTTTGATCTGACATGATGAATGTTTACGTGGGCAAAAGGTTCAAAAAGCCGGGTCAGTCGGGAGATCCATCGACGTAACCAGTTTCAGGAACTACGAAGAGCTGAAGTCGGCAATCGAGTGCATGTTCGGACTGGAGGGACTGCTCACTGACCCGAAAGGCTCGGGATGGAAGCTTGTTTACGTTGATTACGAGAGTGATGTTCTACTCGTGGGGGACGATCCGTGGGAGTAAGTCTCTCTTCTTCCATCATCTTTCTCTGCATCTGTCAAATCCAAGAACTTGACCGCAGTGTTAAGCACAGTAACTGATATATAAACATGTATATATGTATATGTATATGCAGAGAGTTTGTGGGATGTGTACGGTGCATAAGGATACTGTCGCCGACGGAAGTTCAGCAGATGAGTGAAGAAGGGATGAAGCTTTTGAACAGTGCGGGGATGCAAGGCGTCAAGGCTTCGTTCCCTTAGATTTATTTGCAAGATGAAAAGAAAACCCTATTTGACTGTCGGATTGTTCCTTCCGACAGAACCTGAAACTAATCCAAGGTTATGTAAGACAGTAATGGATGTCTGAAACTCGGTTTAAGAATGAAGCTCAGTAGCAGAATTTGAGTGTGTGTATATATATACACACACACATATGTTTCTTGTGTATTGGTTCAATCTGGGGCTCTGTCCTGACAAAAAAAAAAGTCGGAACTGAAAATCTAAGATTTGCAACTGAGATGGCGAATATGATGAGCTGGCTAGATTATGATGTTTAATTTATTTAATTACTGATTGTTTCTACAGTATCTATTTTTAACTAATTTTCTGTCGGTTTTTTGATAAATTTCAGATTTAAATATTTATTCTAAAATATTACTATTCTAATTAAAATTTTAAAATTGGATTTACACCATACTTGAAAAAAAATCGTATTGTTATTCACTAAAATAATCAGATGTTATAGAAATGAAGATAAGCAGATTAAAAAGGAATAAAAGAGAAACGAAATCAAGCATATCCCCACTCAAACATCATTTGTCTACAACAAGCTTTCACTTTCAGATCTGTCCGGAAAAAAAAAACAAACAAACCAAAATCAAACTCAACAAATCCGAAGAATCAATTAATTCTCTGCCACAACCCAAAAAGAGAGAGAGAGAGAGAGAGAGAGAACCTGTACAAATATGTTTCCTACTACTAGCGAACTTTTGGCACTCACATGTCTGATTACGAAGAACATCAAGAGAGTTTAAAAAAGTATTTGTCTGAATTCTTCTCCGAATCCGAATAATCCTCTCCGTTGGATTTCGACTGCTCTGTGTTACCTCTGCCATTTCCTCTCTGTAAACAAGCAACGTCGACCATCTAAGGACAAGGATAGGGGTAAGGCATAAATACCCGAAACCCGGATATTCCGTACAGCCAATTTAGGGTTTTTGAGTTGATCTGGATACCCATTTTTTTTTTTTATAAAACTGTATTTTTCTAATTCGAACACCCATGAATATCGAAATATTGACAGATATTCGTAGTCTAGATACTGAAACATTCGGATACCAATACGGGTATCAAATTGTGACATCCGAAATTTCGGATATGGATCAAGTACCTGAATTTTTCGGGTACCCGATTCAAGAACACGTAAAATCCCTAAGAATCGAAACTACTAAAGGGATCAGAACGAAAGAGATGTAGATGTCAATGCATTACCTTTTGTTGTTTGCGATGCAGAGCGTTGGATTCTAGGCGAAGAAGAGCTTTGTTTTCCGTTCGGACCAGGCAACGAATGCCTCTTTTTGATGGAACCGTCTTTCTCGTGGACATCGGGACTCGATCTCGGGGAGTTATGTTCTTGAACCTTGGCTCTTGCCGACTCTGTCGGCTGCATGAACCGCGGGAGAGAGCTCTTCCCGCTACCGCTATCCCTCGGTTCTTGATCAAACCCGAACGAGTTTCTCCTCTTCCCGCTCCTCTGATCTTTCCCGGTTTCTTGTTCCGCACTTCCTGCATCACCAGATTCATGGTTTGGGCTTGACGTCATCATCTTCTTGCTCACCTTCCGCTTCTGACCTGACCCGCTTTTTCGGGTTTTGTCCTTTTCGGCTTTAACCGACGAGGATGCTTGGCTGGCCGGTGTTGCTTGGGACTCGGGAATTGTCATCGGGGACGCAGATTCCGGCGATAACGGTTCTTGATGCTTCTTAGCATCTGGAGTACTTATTATCGGTTTCTGTTGAGTCTCTGACACGACAGATTCTTCTACTTGATCGAGTTTCTCCTCAAGGTCCTTAATTTCGATACTCGTAACCTCTCCCGTGTCAGTTTCGAAGGTTCCTTTCTCGGGGAATTTTGCTTCATTACCCGAATCCGCAGGCCCGGTTTCGGAGTTCTTCTCGGCTGTTTCGAGAGTCAAAGGAACAGAGAGGTCAGTACAATCAAGCCGAGCTCGGGTGACATCCTGTTCTGCAATGCTAAGCTCTTTTCGAGTTTCCATGTTGTCAGCCACCGATGAACTTGTCTCGGTTTTGTAAGACAAAGCCATCGGTCTCTCTGAGCCTGTCGACGAAGAAGATAACTCTTCGAACTTCGACTGCACTGCAATGAAAGAGGGATTGCTCGGTTTCCGCATGAGAGAATTTTCTGGCCATTCCTTCGCTGATTCGGGCTCCTCTGCCTCGGATATCTCCACATGACCCACTTCTATTTCACTCGCTTCATCACTTGGCAGATTCTTCTCAGTTTCAGTCTCTAACTCGAGGTGAATTGTTTCCAAATGATTGTGAGACTGTGGTACTTCTTCGGGCTGAGCTACAGATTGCTGTTCTTCCGCAGACAAACTCGGTTTCGACGTCTTGTCAGGCGATGACACAAACATCCACCTCTCCAACCAGTTCCAAGCAGAACTCGGTTGTGTCGGATCACACTTGAGATTAACAGGTCTGGTCTTGGGCGCTGACTCCATTAGCTTTTAACCACAAAAACGATATCGATACGAGTGTTCAGTAAGTAAAACAGTATAAACCATAGAAAACATCCAACCAGAACCGAGTAAAACAGTATAAACCATAGAAAACATCCAACGAGAACCGAGATTTGAACATACATGACGAGCAAACTTGTTTTGGAGCAGCTTTTTCGTTCTGTTCATCTCGTCAGTCTTATCCTGAAACAAGAAAACCCTTTACCGGTTCAAGATTCTCATCGTAACCCGAGAGTTCCGAGCAATGAAACATGATCAAATGATCGCAAAGCTTTTACCGAGATTTCTGAAGCATGGATTCTATGCTGGATGGACTGACGGGCACGGACCAGAGCCTGCATTTTGACAATAGCCTGGACACAACGAAGGGATCCCATGGCCTGCCTCCTAACCAGGTGCCCACGGACCGCAGCTTGCAATTTAACAGCTTTCTTATGCTTGAAAAGCTTCCTCCGAGCCTATTCAGACATAAATCAACAATGAGGAAGAGCATTCATAATCAGATCTTCCCTAGATATGGGTTTTCATCGGTGGTTGCCTAATTGTACAATGCTATTATTGTATATGAAACTTCGAGGTATCCAAAAGAACAAGAATACGCAAAATGGCAAGATCATAATGAAAACATGATGATACCAGAAATCCACGGATGGCAGTTTGAATGATAATGATAGCAGACTCATCTATTTTGTCATCATCGACTTCTTCATCGTTCTCTTTTCTGATCATGATCACATCATCGGTCTCGGGTTCTTGAACATCGAGATTAGAAGCAATGTGAACCTCGGAACCAGAATCTTTCTCTATAACTGTAGCATCTCCAACATCTGATCCTTTTGAATTTACTTGTGATTGGGTTTCCTTTTCAATTTCATTCCCATCGTCCTCGACCTCGGTCTCTCTTGATTCCACAGGAACAGGCAACTCAGTTCTGTCATCGACCAGTTCCTTAACTCTCGGAGCCGAAAACTCGGTTTTGTCCCCCATAGGCTGCTCAGCTTGCGGAACAATCACTCGGGGTTTCTCTTCAGTCGGTTCTTCTGCCAAGTACTTAACCGGTAACTGGCTCTTGTCGTCAGTACATTGATCCGTGAACGGCTTTTCAGACACATTGCCATTGTCGGGAGACGAAGGTTTCAGGAGAGCAGATTCCAGAGTTTCTCTGGTCCGTGTCACCGCAGGGGGTTCAGACACAGTGGTGCTGTTTAAACCTCGGTGCCTTCCAGATTTCTTCCGGAAACTCCAACCACGATTGCCACTGGAGCTCTTGTTCTAGATCCAAAACAAAGATGATCCATGAAAAAATTGTGTTTAACCATCCCAAAAACAAGGTGAAAACAAAACTATGAAATTCAATGGATCAAAACGGAGAAGATCTCGTAAACATGTTGGCTGGTCTGAATGAACTGAACAAGACTTTTGTGATTCAAATCGATGATGTCCGAATTCTTCAGACAAGATGCAGATAACACCAAAGTAGGAACAATAAAGTAGACGTTGTACCAGATCTCAAAATAGAAACTCCAGCATCTACTTAGCTCCGACATAAAAAAAAACAATAAATGCAGACAAGAATCCGAACATGTAAGATCACAGATACCGACAAATAGAGAGAGAGAGAGAGAGAGGGAAACCAGAAAAATACCTCGTAGGAGTTGAGATCGCCGGCTTCTTTGGCCGTAGGATCGTCGGCGCCGCCATCTCCGCCGCCACAAGTGATGATTCGGAAGCAATACGCCGGAGACTTTCCCATTTTCTCGTCGTCTTCTTCGAGACGCTTCTTCTTCTTCCACGGTGGTTTTCGATAGAGAGAGAAGCTGTCGTGGGGAACTGCGGATCTCAAGCACTTGTGTAAAAATTAAGATTTAGTCTCTGCTTTGGAATCCGCCACTTAGGTGTTATGTTCTGTCCGTTGAAGTGTGAGAACTAAGAAAGTACGTTCTCTCTCAGATCCCTTCTTGTGACACTTTCCCCCCTATTTTTTTTTCTTTTTCTTTTTGTTCTCTGTTATCTTATATTTGGATAATTAACCTAGCATTTTTATTTTTATGCCTAAAGGCTAATTATTCAGTAATACTTTCATTTGAAAATTACATTATAGAGTTTTTATTCACATTTTATTTAATTTAAATATTTTTATGATTTTTATTGATCATTGTATGTTGAAATTTCAGCTTTTTTAATTGAGTTGTAGCTGACTCGTGAACCTATTAAATTAGACGGCAACAATATCTCTTTTCATCTTTATAATTTATCACAGAAAATAATATTATTTATATTTATATCTTTTTTTGGTTAATAAATATAAAATATCTGACTTATTTAGGTATTTTGGCATTATCTAACTGTATTTAAAAGATATTTCTGTCTTTTATTTAATAAAAATATTCGTCGGTTTGTCAAATTTATTTTACAAATCCCATGCTAAAATACTATATTTTTTTTAACAAATTATCGAAAAATATTCATCAAATTATTGGGGGGTTTTCCACTCATAATTTTTTCTATCCACATGACATTATTGGGGTTCATATGATGTTAGTTCACCTAAAGACAGCATGTGGGTGACGTGTGCATTTTATCTTAATTAAATTTTATTCAATATATTTTTTTCCACTTTTAATTTTCAAATTTTCTTTTATCATTTTATAAAAAAAAATTGCTGAAAAAATGTTGTTAAATTTAAGTTTGAATATAATCAAAATAGTAAGGATATGTAAAAACGCAAGATTATGTGACTGAAATGATTATGTATTATTTGTTAATGGTTTAACTTTATATTAATCATTTAATTGTCATGGACAAGAAACTGTTCTTCAACTACTAACCTGTCAGTAATTTCAATCGCTTTGCTTTTTCTGTGACACCTTCCATCCTTTGATTAAATTAATGAAAAAACACCTTACAACCATTTGGATTATGATAACATAAAACACATTCCATCAGCAAATAAACAACCAATAGGATTCGAGGACGCGGATCCTCATGTCCTTGCTTCATTTTCCTCAGTGAATCCTGACCGTCGAAAATTTCTAATCCCACGTCTCACGTTTCTCATGAATCTCTCCCACAATAAACCGACTTAACGTTCACCAATATATTTCCCCCGTCCTTCGTATTTTCCTCTCACTATTCCCAAATTCGGTAAAGTTTGAGATTTGCGATCTTCGTGTTCTCTGCAATCTTCTACGAAGGTAAGGATCTTCCATTGATGCTATTGTTTCTGTCTCTTTTCGATTTGTTGGTTTGATTCTTCATCGATGAGCGCGCCCGCGGCCTGTCTGATTTGAATTTTATTTTTCGTTTGCTGTCTTTGAAATTCTCAAGCTAGTGTTGTTATTGTCTGGGAAGATATGGCTCGTACGAAGCAAACCGCTCGTAAATCGACAGGAGGAAAGGCTCCGAGGAAGCAGCTCGCAACCAAGGTATTGTTTTCGATTCATTGCCGGCGTTAGGGTTAAATTTGGGGAATTTTTGAGTTAGGGTTTATGATTTCCGTGGAATTCGTAACGCAGGCGGCGAGGAAATCTGCTCCGACCACCGGAGGAGTGAAGAAGCCTCATCGTTACCGTCCTGGAACAGTCGCTCTACGGTAACCTCATGTTTCTTATCGTGGATTGTCATGAGATTCACATTCACGTCCTGTTGTTTGATTGAAACATAACTAAACGCAATGCGATTGATAATGAAACAGTGAAATCCGCAAGTACCAGAAGAGTACGGAGCTTTTGATCCGCAAATTGCCCTTTCAGCGGCTTGTTCGTGAAATCGCCCAGGATTTCAAGGTAATTTTCTTTCTATGCATCCATCAGATTTTTTGAATTCTGATACTCGTAACCATGCCCAGTATCGTAATCAAGCTGACGAACACTGTCTGGATTCACTCAGTCGATTTGGGCTTATCTATCTGACTGCTTTGGGAAAGCTTTTTAAGATTGGAAACTGCAATCAATCATCAAGGATTCAAAAAGCTTATAGTTTGTGTCTGATTCTCGTGATATGATCTTGAGCTCGATCGAATTGGGTTGTGAATCTGATTGCATTGGGAAAGCTTTTCAAGAGATTCACGATGGGTTTGGGATTGGAATCAAGCATCAGTGATTGACTGAATCTCGTGAAAGGACCATGCAGTTTCCGATCGAACTGGGGTATGAAATTGTGGGATATTGAGTATCTTAACATGGGTTTTGATGTGTGAATGAACAGACGGATCTGAGGTTCCAGAGCCATGCGGTGTTGGCTCTTCAGGAAGCGGCAGAAGCCTACTTGGTGGGTCTATTCGAGGACACGAATCTGTGCGCCATCCATGCGAAGAGGGTCACCATCATGCCCAAAGACATCCAACTGGCTCGTCGAATTCGCGGAGAGCGTGCTTAATCCCCCTTGTATCAGCACAAACGTTGGCCGTGATGATAATACAGCATAGATTTGTTTTTAACATCGTTTTTTGGATCTTGAATTTTATCGATAGCACTTTTATCCTTTTTGAAATGATCGAATATTAATAAACTGACTGACTGTATACTATATGTAAATGATCCATTGAAATACTTCAACTGGACGATCTGTACACGTTTTCTCTCTCTCAATAGATCCGGGCCGGAGGTATGAATAATTGCGGGTCAAAGCCCATATTCAAATCCAAGAGTTGGGTTTTGGGTTCCATCTCGTATTGAGAAGCTCATTGCTGTAGAGCAGTTGGGCCGACTTGCCTTAACAGTGAAATTATTTACCAGTGTAGTCTGAGGTTGCGAATTCGAATTCATCTTTCTACATTAAAATATAGGGGTAAGCAGGGGTAAGATGGCCTAATATATTTCCTTTTCCATCATCCCATTAGATGGAGATACGAATTGGATTGGTGGAATACGAATTAGGTTGGTTTTGCTGTAAAGCAGTTCTATGCTGTTGTTCAAGTATATGTTCATGGTTACCATGCTTGTGTGATTTTTTTATATTAATATACAAATTGGAACTAAAATAAAAAAAATTGAATAGATGTAAATATTTTATAAATGTATTCATGAATCTAATGTAAAGAAAATATAATATAACCAATATTTTAAAAAATATAAATTTTATTAATAATAATAGAGTTCTTACAAATACAGATAAAAAACCGACCTAAAGGAATCTCAAGTTTAAGTCTCACTAAGTGTCCCCATAATATCGTCTTTCAGATGAATATTTATGCTATAAACAGAGTTTAAGTCCATAATAAAAAGATTAAGAAACACGGGGAGAGAAACTGGACACACAACACAAGAACAAAATATACGAGATATTCTCTTCGATATTCATTTAATGTGAATGGCGATGATTTTGATACGAGGTGATGTGTTTTTCTGGTAAGGTTTATGAGGTTACTTGTTGTTACGCATATGATGATGATGACGATTTGTATGAGATGATGTGTTGTTACGCGTATGGTGATGATTTTGATACGAGGTGATGTTGATGCTACTGATGGATGTGACGATGCTAGTGATGGTAGTACGAAGCGATGATGCTGCTGATATGATGCAATGTTGATGCTAGTGATGGATGCGACGATGTTAGTGATGGTGGTTCGAAGCGATGATGCCATGGTGCTGCTGACATGATGCGATGTTTTTTTAATGAAAATATGATGCGATGTTGCCGATGCTTATGATAATGATACGGTGTTGTTGCTGTCGACGATGAAGATATGATTTTGACGATGATGATGATGATATGTTGTGATGATGGTAAGGTTATTGCTCATGATGGAGATGTGAGGTGGTACGATGATGTCAAGATGCTGACGACGACGGTGTACATGTTTTATGATGGCGTGATGCGATGCAAATGCAAAACCATGATGATGCAAATGCTAATGATGATGATGCAAATGCAATGCTAATGATGCAGATGCAAATGCAATGCTGATGATGCAAATGCTAATGATGATGATAGATGCAAATGTTGATGATGATGCAGATGCTAATGATGATGAGTATGATGCAGATGCTGATGATGATGCAAATGTGAATGATGAGGAGGAGGATGAAGTCTACTTACCTCCTTTGGCGTGCCCATGACGTAAACACCATTCTTCATCCGTTCGTCATTTGGTGGTCTGAGGTAGAATCTAACGTAGACACCACGAACATTGCCTGAAACAAAACCCAAAATCCAATACGTTAAAAGGGAGGGACGCCCACGAAATCCCTATCGAGTTTGAACTGAAACCTATACCATTGGTCCACTATACAATTACAAATATTTATTTATTTGTGTCTTGAGACAAAAAAATACTTGAAGAGTGGAGAGGAAATTACTAACCAGAAGCCATCAGTTATCGAAGCTTAACCAACCCTTCCATGCCGAGGCTTCACTGAAGAAGAAAGTCATAAACAAAATCAGTAACCCTTTAAGATATGTACTAACCCTTAAAGCGGAGTAACATACAATGCTCAAACAAAACACTCGTATGTACCTTTCTCTTGGGGTCGTAAGCCCAAATGAGTTTGCAGAATTGTAGAACCATCTTCCGTACTGTTTTCGTCATACCTGAAAGAGATTCTCAATCATTGCATGATCATCTTTCTTACTAACTGACCGACGAAACAGAGGATAAAAACGCTATTGAAATAAAGATTAAAAGGAAGAAATATATAAACGCATCAAATGCCTATCTACCTGATATTAGCTCCGCTAATCAAACACGAAGGCATGGCTGACCAAAATTATCGGTTCGGCGCTTGGTTCTTCCTCTGAAGCTCACTGAAGAAGAAAATATGCAAAATCATTAACCTCTAGACTGTTTATGCATTCCGTTTAAGATATGAAAAATTACTAAAATTCTAGTGCAGAAAAATATGCTCACGGTTTATACATTTCTTTTGGTTGTAGCCTAAGGAGTTCGAGCAATGTATGCGCATAACACAAGACTATCTAGTACGCCAGTGTGCTCCAACTTAAAATCATAACAACATCAATTTAACAAGTAATAATTTTATGAGAAAAAAGAATGAATGAGAAGCGAAGATTATACATACTAGCTTTCAATGCATCGACATAGTAGATCCGAAGATCTCAATTTTGATGTGAGCCCTTCCAATATCTTTTCCTATCAGGTGAAACCGTGAAAGACAATAGGTTATATAAGACATCAATTCAATTCATGTATGAGCAACATCTTAGGACCATTATTACTCGCAAACTAAAACAAACGGGAAACTCTTAACAAAGAAGATTTAGATTTAAGTGTTCACTTGATACCTTATTGTTATTGTCTTTGAGACCATTAGTTCTATCAGCTCTCCAATGGTCCGAGTCTCTCGACTATGACCCCAATCTATTGAGACACTCAAGCCATCTTATATCTCCTGTACAGAGTTGATCGTTAGACTACAAAACCGATGAAAAACAGATCATGTAAAAATGGCTTGTAACGGAACTAACCTGATAACCTAACTTCCTTTCTCAGACAGCTCCACCTTGTTCTTACGTTGAATCTCAATTTCATGTGATGAGCTGTATAAAAAAAGATAAAAATGTATAAACTATTGACAATTATAGAAATGTGTCGAACAAACTACAAAAACCAGAGTCATCGGTTTGGAGCTTGTTCGGTTAGGAAGAAAGAAAATGTAAAATCATTGACCTCTAAACTATTTATATACTCATTCACAGAGAAACAAAAAAAATAAATAAGAAAAGAAAAACAGCTACTGGGGACAATGCAACACAATATAGTGCAAACAATACGCTCAAATTAGACATGTATCCACTTGTGTGTAACATTGTTTATACCTTTTTTTGGGTTGACAACTAAGCCTTTTGAGCAATGTACAATCTTCTATTCCATTTTATCAAACCTGAGAGAATCAGACCAGTTAGTAGACATAAAACAAATCACAAATGAAATGACATTACAAATCCAGCTAGCCATACCCAAAAGAAGAACGGATAAGTACCCCTTTTTGTGTGAGTAAATTGCCAGATATTCCATTAAGTTCATCAAAACCATGAGCTTCCATAAACCATTTGTTTAAGCTCTTGTTCCTTGACAGACCACGTACCTCATCGTCTGTTTAACATTCTATGAGATATATCTCTAAAACAGAAAATTGGTATTTGTAGGGAGATACAAATATGCTAAAACGAATGAAAAGAAATATATGAATAGATCACATTTCTAACCAGTACGCCAATGTTCGCCTGAGTTTTCTCCTCAAATCATACTTGAGGACACATGTCTTCTGCAATCCTAAGAGCAAAAGAGAAAGAATATGAAAAAAACAGTCTTATTCCATGATATACAAGTAAGTTGTTACAATCATAAGATTAAACTAACAACATTTAGCTTGACAAATGATAATTTTCTACGAGGAAACAAAATAAACAAGCGGTAAGTATTATGCATTTGTTGCCTTACCAATTCATAACAACTCCAAAGCAGGGCAAAAGTTTTACATCTTGTCTTCCATGGAAAGGCTCACTGAAGAAGAAAGACATATACAAAGTGTTTACAACAACAACAATATCGCTTAATCCCAAATTTATTTGGGATCGGCTGCATGAAAATATGTATAACCCACCAAAGTAGAGTAGCATTGTATGTACCTTTCTATTTGGGCTGTAAACCCAGATGAGTTGGAAAACTATATAACAAATCTTCAATTCAATTTTCATCACCTGAGAGAACGAGAGAATCAGAAATTTAAGTTAAAGAACATATAAAGAAACAAAAAATGTCACTATGAATCAGCTTAAGAAGCACCAAAAAGATGATAAGTAACCTCTCTTCAGCCGAATTAATCTTTGGATCATTGTTTGTTCACCTTGCGTGCTAAAATCACAGATGAAATATAGGACTCGTAAATGACATCTTCCATACATCAGGCATATATTCAATAATTAATAAAAGAAAGAAATGTATGAGCGCATCAAATGGCTGTATACCTGAGATTTCTCGCCAAACAAACCTGAAGATATAGTCAAGCATAATGATCAGTTTAGAACTTGTTTCTTCAGAAAAACAATGTCTGCACTGGGGGGAGAGAGATATTGTTGAGATCATAAGAAGGGTCTGAAAATATCAATTTAACAAGTAATAATTTTATGAAGAGAAACAAAAAAAGAATGAAAAGCCGATATTTTACATTCAAGAATTGGTGCATTGACATGGAAGACCTAGGGATCTGAATTTTGATGTGAGCCCTTCCAATATCTTTTCCTACCAGGTGTAAGACATCAATATTTTCACGTATGAGCAACATCTTAGGACCATTAATGCTCGCAAACTAAAATAAACGGGATACTCTTAACAAAAAAGATTTAGATTTAAGTGTTCATTTGATACCTTATTACCATTGTCTTTGAGGTCAGCAGTTCTATCATCTCTCCAATGGCCTCTCAGCTGTGACCTTGATTCTGTTGGGACACTCAAACCATCTTATATTTCTTGTAAAAAGTTGATCGGTAGACTACAAAACTAATGAAAAACTGATCATGTATAAATGGCTGGTAACAGAACTAACCTGATAACCTAATTTTCTTAGTCAGGCGGTTCCTCCTTGTTCTTACGTTGAATCTCTATTTCATGTGATGGGCTGTCTAAAAAAGATAAAAATGTATAAACTACTAACAACTATAGAAATGGGTTGAACAAAGTATAAAAACCAGAGTCATCGGATTGGAGCTTGTTCCTTCCATGGAGGCACATTTAGGAAGAAAGCATATGTAAACCTATTGACCTCTAAAATATTTATGTACTTTTTCTGAGAGAAGTGAAAAAAATAAATAAGAAAAGAAAAAAACAGCTAATGAGGACAATGCAACACAATCTAGTGCAAACAATACGCTCAAATTAGATATGTATCCACTTGTGTATATAATAGTTTATACCTTTTCTTTCGGTTGATAACTAAGCCGTTTTGAGCAATTGTACAATCTTCAATTCTATTTTGTCAAACTTGAGACAATCAGACAAGTTAGTAGACATAAAACAAATCAAAATGAAATGACATTACAAATTCAGCTAGCTATATCTAAAAGAAGAATGGATAAGTACCCATTTTTGTGTGAGTAAATTGCCAGATATTCCATTAAGTTCATCAAAACCATGAACTTCGATAAACCATTTGTTTAAAAGCTCTTGACCCTTGATGGACCACATACCTCATCGCCTGTTTAACATTTTGTGAAAAACATACCTCTAAAATAGAAAATTTGTATTTGCAGGGAGATACAAATATGCTAAAACGAATGAAAGAAATATATTAATAGATCAGATTTCTAACCAGTATGCCAATGTTCGCCTGAGATTTCTCCTCTAATCATACTTGAGGACACATGTCTTCTGCAATCCTAAGAGCCAAAGAAAAAGAACAGAAAAAAACAGTCTTATTCCATGATATACGAGTAAACTGTTACAATCATAAGAATAAACCAGCAACATTTAGCTTGACAAGTGATCATTTTCTAAGAGGAAACACAACACACGAGAAGTAAATATTATGCATTTGTTGTCTTACCAATGCATAAAAACACCAAATCAATGTAAAAATTTTACATTTTGTGTTCCATGGAGAGGCTCACTGAAGAAAAAAGGCACATATAAAATGTTTACAACAATAGCAACAACAATATCGCTTTAATCCCAAATTTCTTTGGGGTCGGCCGCATGAAAATGTGTATAATCCGCCAAAGTAGAGTAACATTGTATGTACCTTTCTATTTGGGTTGTAAGCACAGATGAGTTGGAAAACTGTATAACAATCTTCAATTCAATTTTCATCACCTGAGAGAACGAGAGAATAAAAAATTTAAGTCAATTAACATATAAAGAAACAACAAATGCCGATATGAATTAGATTAAGCAGCACCTGAAAGATGATAAGTAACCTCTCTTCAGCCGAATTAAGCTTTGGATCACTGTTTTTCACCTTGCATGCTAAAATCACAGATGAAATAGAGGACCGGTAAATGATATCTTCCATACATTAGACATATATTCAATAATTAATAAAAGAAAGAAACATATGAGCACATCAAATGGTTGTCTACCTGAAATTTCTCGCCAAAGATACTTGAAGATATTACCAACCAAAATTATTAGTTTAGAGCTTATTTCTTCAGGAAAACAATGTCTGCACTGTTAGAGGAGACGATACTACCAATGTTGATGAAGACCTGATCGCAGATGAAGAAGAAGCTGTAGCAGACCAAGAACCTACAGCAGACGAAGTCCATAAATGACGACAGCAAGTGCAGACTATGACAACTCACATAATCAAGCAAACACCAGATTATTCCAACAACAACCAAGAAAGGAAAAGACCAAATTATTCCAGCAAGAACCAAGAAAGGAAAACACGACAATTAGACCACCAAATCTTCTAGAACTTTCCTTCTAATAGTCAATTGTATATTCTGCAATATTTTTTCTTCTCTCTAGCCATTAGATGTATACATATATATATATTTATGCAAGCAAAGAAGAAAGAATAAGAAGAACAGAGTACGATTTTCTGTCTTTCTCAGAAATTTCAATCCTTTTCCATCACCTAACTTTTTGTTCATGCACTTGAGGGGGAGAGAGCATATTGTTGAGATCATAAGATTGGTCTGACAATATCAATTTAACAAGTAATAATTTTATGAAGAGAAACAAAAATGAATGAGAAGCGGAGATTTTACATCCAAGAATTGTTGCATTGACATGGAAGATCTAGAGATCTCGATTTTGATGTGAGCCCTTCCAATATCTTTTCTAATCAGGTGAAACCGTGAAAGACAATTGGTTATATAATATATCATTTCATTTCACGTATGAGCAACATCTTAGGACCATTATTACTCGCAACTACAACAAATGGGATATTCTTAACAAAGAAGATTTAGATTTAAGTGTTGACTTGATACCTTATTGCCATTGTCTGTGAGGTCAGCAGTTCTACCAGCTCTCCAATGGTCTCTCAACTATGACCTTGATTCTGTTGGGACACTCAAACCATCTTATATCTCCTGTACAGAATTGATCGTTAGACTACAAAACTGATGAAAAACCGATCATGTAAAAGTGGCTGGTAATGGAACTAACATGATAACCTAATATCCTTAGTTAGGCAGCTCCACCTTGTTCTTACGTTGAATCTCTACTTCATGTGATGGGCTGTCTACTCGGCTGTAGAAAACATTGAAGAAAGAAAAGTCACACGAATAACATTATCATAATATTATTACACTTCAAAAACAATGTGATTGCACAATAATAAACTGCTTTCACAAAAGTACTAAAAATAAGAACTAGCGAAGTTAATGGAAAGGGGGGAAAAGGAGCAACCATGACAAACCTGAGAAGACAATTATGATCTGATGAAGAAAACCGAACACAAGCCACTCCAACAACAAAAACAAATTATCCACCCATTTCCTAAGTTTTATCTCCATTACACAAGAATCAAGATTTATGCCACATAATCAACTAGAGGTCAGTATGCAAAATATCAAGAAAACTCCAAAGGATATAGGCAAGCCATGGTGTCAACGCTCCAAAAGGCTCTTTTGACATGGTCTCTCGTCGTTTGAGATGTTGCAACGAGAGGAAGAATGTTGGATAAATTATCATGTTGCATATGCAAATGATGTTATATCTTGTCCTTTGATGTTATGATGTTGATGCATATGCAAATATGATGCTATGGTATTATGATCTATATGTAAATAATGATGAAATGATGTGATGATGCATATGCAAATGATGATGTTACGATGCATATGCAAATATGGTATGATGATATTATGATGCATATGCATTACGCTATGATGAATATGCAAATGATGATGCGATGATGTTATGCATACGACGATGATTTTAATATGATATGATGCGTTGTCACACATGGTGATGATTAATGAGATGATGTGTTGTTACGCATTTTTGTGATGATTTTAATATGATTTGATGTGTTGTTACGTATATGGTGAACATTTTGATATATGAGATGGTGTGTTGTTACGCATATGGTGATGATTTTGATATGATGTGATGTGTTGTTACGCATATGGTGGTGATTTTGATAAATGAGAATATGTGTTGTAATGGGTTTTGTTATGATTTTGATATGATTTGATGTGTTGTTACGCATATGGTGATGATTTTGATTTGTGAGATGATATGTTGTCACGCGTTTTGTGATGATTTTGATATGATTTGATGTGTAGTTACGTATATGGAGATGATTTTGATGTATGAGATGATGTGTTCTTATGCGTTTTGTGGTGATTTTGATATGATTTGATGTGCTGTTACATATGGTGATGATTTCGGTATATGAGATGATGTGTTGTTATTTGTATGGTGATAATTATGATATAATGTGATGTGATTATGCAAATGCTAATGGTGATGATGCAACAGATGCCATGTTAATGATGCAAATGCTAATGATGATGATAATGCGAAAGCCATGTTAATTATGCAGATGTTAATGATGACGATGATGATGCAAATGTGAATGATAATGATGAGGTTCTACTTATCTCCTCCGGCGTGTTCATGACATAAAACACCATTCTTGACATGTTCGTTCTTTGGGAGTCTGAGTTAGAATCTGATGTAGACACCAAGAACATTGCTGAAACAAAACCCAAAATCGAATACATTAAAAGGACTCCCATGAAATCCCTATTGAGTTTTTCATCCGAAATTCAGGAATTGAAATCTATACCATTGGTCCACTAAACACAATATATAATTACAATTATTTAATTATTTATTTCTTGCGACAAGAAAAGACGATAAAATTTTCTTAGAACAATTATGTGTGATTGAAGTGGGAATACCAAAAATAATTGAAGAGAAAGAAAGAAACTACTAACCAGACGTCATCAGTTATGGAAGCTTAATCCTTCCATGGTGAAGCTTTACTGAAGAAGAAAGTCATAAACAAAGTCAATAACCTTTCAAATATGTACTAACCCGAAAAGCAGAGTAGCATATAATGCTTAAATTAAACATTGTATATACGTTTCTCTTGGGGTCACAAGCCTAAATGAATTTGTAGAATTGTAAAACGATCTTCTGTTCAGGGTTTGTCACACCTGGAAGAGATACATAATCATTATATGTTCATCTTTCGTACTAAATCACCGATGAAACATAGGATAGATTCAATAATAAAATAAAGAAAAAATACCTCATTACATAAGACATCATTTCATTCGACGTATGCATCTTAGGACTATTATTGCACGCAACAAAATCGGACGGGATACTCTGAACCAAGAAGATTCAGATTTCAGGGTTCACTTGATACCTTTTGGCAGTTCTATCAACTCTGGTGTCTCGACTATGACCCGAGCATGATCTCAATGGAACAACAGTCGCTGCAGTAGAAGTAAAAAATAGAAGATGGGGGAGGAAAGAGATTTGAAATTTGAAATTTGAAATTCAAAATTCAAAATTCAAAATCGAATGCGTTTAAGAACAAAGAGAAAATCCTAAGAGCTTGAAATCTAAAATTTATCGGTAGTTTGAAGTTTTAAGAACGAACAACACTTACCGGCGACAGAAAATTCCGGCCTCCGATGAATACAAGAACGGGAAAGAAATGACGAGAGAGAGAGGGAGAGAGAGATGATCATGAAACTGGTAAATTCTATGCGTCTGTCTAATTTTTTTTTAAAAAAAACCCATACATTTAAAGGATTTTTATAAATGGGCCGAGTAATTTGGCCTCTTTTATCCAAAAGCCTAGCCCAAAAGTAAATTTAAATTACTATCCTTTAACCCAAACGTTGGCTCAATCCATAGTTTTTTTTTTTAAATAACAAAAATACACATTGAATTTATTTGCTATCAGCCGAAAATATCTTTCCAATTTTTCAAATTCACTGTAAAGCAAAGATGAAAAAGGATTTATGAAAAAAAGATGTAAAACCCCAAGACGGTATAACGACCATGCCTACCCCTAGTTATTATGTATCAAAATCAAACAGCGTAATAAACGTTAATCAATTTCCATAACGAAATCATATTTTTCATATTATCATCTTTCACCCTTTTTTCTTACAAATTAAATACAATTCTTTCAAATCATTAGAAGAAGCAAACTCAAAACAACGAAAATCACATTCCATAAAAGAGCGTACACGGAATGAATGAAGATCATTGAAGCTGCACCCAAATGCCCTCGCTTGGAATGTCTTGATTCACGACGAACATCATGTAATAACCAGGCGGTGCTATATTCGCCGATCTCGGCGTTTTCACCTCCACTTCGTATGTCGATGTTGATTTCCCTTTTCTCAAAAAGTTGAAGAAATCCCATATCTTAGGTGTTTTGATGTTATCCAAGACCAGAACCCTCTGGTTCATCGAGAAGGAATGAGTCGTGAAAGACGGGAACACCATTGTCACCTTCACCGGGCTCTTGACCTCTCCCGACACGGTGAATTTCAGCTTCAGTTTCATGTTGTACTTGATCTTGACTTGAGATTTGGGCGATGTTATCATTGGACGAAGATTCGAGAACTGTTGGTCCAAATACGATGGCAAGAAAGCTTCTAAGCTTAGCTCTGTCGGAAATAGAACGCCGGTGAAGTTATAGAAGGCATGTGGGTTACTGCCTCCGACAAGAACTCTCCCATCTCGGAGTAGAACGGCAGTGGAGTGATACATTCTCGGGATGGTGTTAGGGTTTTGCGTCTCGAATCTTGATCCGACCGGGTTATCAGGACGGTAAAGATCCGGAGCAAAGATTGGATCACGACCAAGCTCCCACGCAGCAGTTCCGGACGCGCCGCCATTGATGATCAGAACATCTCCGTTCGGAAGAAGTGTCATATCCCCCATGACTCTCGCTTGAGGCATCGACTCCACCACCCATTGCGGGTTCGGATCCGTAATCCTGATTCTTGCACATGTGTTGAGTGCTTTTATAAAGTTGTTCCTCCTCCATGCTTGTTCGTACGCTCCTCTCGGTGCACCGCCACACACCAGAACCTCGGCCTCAACGTCAATGGCTTCTAGGTTCTTCAATGGCAGGAGAACGGCAGAGCCAGTGCTCGGGTACGATCTTGGGTCGCCTCCTGGGATTGCCGGGTAAGTCTTGACCACCGTGTTCTTATTATAATCAAGAAGAATAGCTCGATTGTTGGCGAAGACGAATAGGTTTCCATCAACGTTGAGAAACACAAAAGGGTATAGATTATTCTCGCTTCCTCGATCATTGGTCTGGGCCAAGAAGGGTAAATTGTACACATTCGGATCTTTGGTTTTAGGGTAAAACTCGAAGTTGAACTGGCCACGACCACCAACGATGATCTGTGAGCCATCTGGCAGAATATGATTGGACGCATACCATCGCCGAAGGGCCAAGCCGTTCTCGAGCTCCTTCCAGTCACAGTCGTTGGAAAAGCAAGGGGAGAACAGCCTGGCTCGTCTCTCTCCGTCCAAGTCACCTCCGGTTTGAACCAACGTCCCGTCTGGCATGACGGACCCGGAAGAACACCAGGTGTTGGACTGAACGGTGAGTGGACGGATCCCGTTGGAGATGACGTCAAACTCGACGGAGTGAGCCGTACAATCGACCTTCGAAACGCGGTCGTTTGGATTACTCCGGCAGTTACCGCCAGGCAAGGAGATGTTGGAGGGACCGAAGTCCGTACGGTCGAACATGATGACACGGTCGTTGCGGAGGAGCTGCATGTGCATGGCCGAGATCCCGACACTTCGTAGGAGGAGCTGCCACCGTCCTCCGCCGGCTGCGGTTGCCACGTGGCATGTCAGGAGGAGTTGGAGAAAGGAAGAGAATAAGAGAAAGGAGAGACAAGATTGAAGAACAGAGAATGTCACTCGTGCCATTTTTAAAATTTTTGTAAATTTTTTTTTTCTATGTTGTTTTGTGTGGTGTACATGTGATTTGGACCTCTTCTTATATACTAGTTGAAGATTACAATTATCATTCTGATAATTATTATTTTCAATATTAATAATACTTGTTAGAATTGCAGAGCTGTGTTTGTCCAATATATATGTATAATAACTGTAATTATTTTCTTATAATGTTTGAAGAAACGGGAGAATATATTTGATTTGCATATATAGTTATATAGTATATTTTCTTTAGCATGAATGTTTCTTGAATTTTTTAAATAATTTTTTTGTAAACGGGGTACTTACTTTTTTTTTTTTTTTGCAGGCATAATTCCGCGACATTAACATAGATAAGATTACAATTCATTCAACATTCTTGACATACACAAAATTTACATATTTTATGTTTTACTTCAGAAACCTAGCGTGATACCGGTTTAGATTGGTTTAGTTCAATTTAATTTGATTAAAAAACCCCCCCCCCATAAATTAGATCATATCAAAACTATATCTCATAAAGAGTTTGAATTTCTATGTTTTCTTATGGGTATTCACAATTTTCAATTGTTATTTTGAAAACCTATGTATTTCTATAAATGGATTTCACACTATTTTATTAAAGTTTTTCTATATGTCAGCTGCTTGACGATTATTTGTCCATCAGACAGAAAAGGGACTGATGCATTTTGTTGTGCCAACATCAAACATCAGAATGATTTCATGCAAAGTCAAATGTATTTTTTTTTTGTCCTAAAACGTGTGAGTGTACGTTGCATCTTAATTCGTTAGTGTTTTTTGCAATAATGAATAAATAATTAGATAGACTTATAGATTAAATGCATGAAACATTCATATGTTACGGTAGTATATAATTTTCCAACGGTACGTAACGGAGGTTTATATAAAAAGTAGATACGGAAAGATATTATTCTGCTTGGTTGGCACAATTATGCTACAAGATGCATTCTTTTGCAAATAAATTAATCATGATTATTATTTTTTATTTGAATCGATATTGGCTCAATATATAGTGTGCGTGTGTGTGTGTAAAATACCGATTACCCGTGTTTTTTTTTACAAAAAAAAAATGTACTAAAATATAAAATGGTGAAAAATAGCAACTAAAAATTGCATCCGAACAAAAAAAAAACTAAATAGTGGGATGCATATATTAGAAGAAATTAGCAAAATGCATTACAATTTTTGTTACAAAATTGCATTGCCTTTTGCAATGAGATTTAAGATGCTATGCCTTTTACTTGCAACTATATCTCTCAAACCCGAAATCAGGCTTTAGAATAACTGTATAGAGAGCAAGACCCTACCCCTCACTTCCCATCAGCTGGTTTTGTACTAGTGAAAAGGGCACAGATAACAACAATCCCTTATATATATATATGTGCAGCCATTTTTTTTTAATGGAATCCCGACTTTCTATTTTTTTTTTAAATATGAAGTTTTTGTTAGTTTTTTATTCTCCTTCACAATCATACGATTAACATATTAAAAGACAGGATTTAAAAATATTACCATATTCGTTGTATGCTTAATTACAATAACCCTGTAATATTGACTAGTTAAATAGGCGCATTTTATAGTGCCAAAAAAAAAAATCTTTTCAATTATACAGAAGTCGGCGTTATAATTATAAATAAATCTCAATTATAAGATTTGAATATCAGGCAGACATGAGAAGACTCGTAAGATATATTATATGTATTGACAATTTGTTATGTCTGCCCATTGAAATATTACTCGTCAGTTATTAACACGCCGTTTATAATTAATTCGAAGTTCCATGCATGGTATATTATATAAATGTAAGTATGTGTGTATATATGTGTGTGTATTTGTTGTAACATGCATGGTATATTATACATGAACGCAATGCATGTTGACTTATTAATTTTGTGATTATGATTATCAAAATGTCCTAATACATCTTTCACCAAATCTAAATTATTGAACCGTCGTTGACCGGGGAACATTCGATTCATAAGGGAGTTGCATGTTGACTCGGTTTTTCCCATTGCTAATTTTACATTTTTTAAAGGATTTTAAAAATGTATCCAAATTAAAAGAAAAGTACAGAAAAAAAAATTCAGATTTCGTAACCCAGTTTTTTTTTTGCCAAATATTGGACTATTTTAAATATATTTATTTATATTATTATTTATTTTATTTTTCTCATCCTTTCTCTATCTTTTTATTTTTTTCTCTATCTCAAATTCAAAAAAAAGGGATAAATAGAACTACAACCATAGGTAAAAGGAAAAAAACATCATCATTGAAATAAAAGAAATAGAAATGGTAAAAAAAATTAAAAAGTGGAGTAAATTTTTTGTTATAAATTTGGGATTTTCGATTGGAGAGAACCATGACCTTATACATTTATACTAATTTTCGTTCGTTTTTTGAGTCGATGACACTAAACGGCAAAGAAATAGTCTAAAGGAACCTAAAAGTATTTTTTAATTTTCTTATTTATATTCACCTAAAATTGTGAGAGAGTCTCAAAAAAGGAAACAAGGTTAAAGTTTGAAAATTTTTCTTGTATTAATAAATCTTATTGGAGGGACCACTTTTTTTATAATTGACATTGTTGTATTTTTTGTTAATCAAGAAGTTTACTAGGAACTTCCGACCCAATCTACATTCTCTAGGTCCGGGAGCAACATTTAGAAGTCCAACGACAGGGACCTAGAGCAACAACCTTTCAATCGAGAAAACATCCCTTCTCTCCCCAACAGCTGGATTCGAACCGTGAATGGGATCCAGAGAACAACACCCTTCCACGTAAATCACGTATATATTTTTTAATTTATCCTCCTCATTGTATTTATTTTGATATATGTGTGTTTTTATTTTATGTTGTTTTTTATATCCTATACGATGAAAATTAATTTTGGTCTTCGGTCGGTATCAAAGCTCTAGTGATTATAAAATAAAGAAAGTTATAAAAATTGAGAAGTTGGTGAAGAACTAAACCGAAAAAACTAGTATCGTTTTTGAATTGAACTGTCAAGAAATCATAAACGGTTATGTATTTAGAAAATCAAATTAATCCGGAACAAATAGAATATTAAAAAACTAGAGAAAAAAAATTGTTCAAAGAAAATAAATATTTTCCCTTACATAAAAAATTTAAATCGAAAAACAAATTGAATTAGGAGTGGGCATGGGTCGGGTATCCGAGATTTTTAGGGTATCTGAATCCAAACCCGAATCCGAATCCAAACCCCAAGGATAATACATTTTAAAACTCGAATTCGAGCCCCAGTTTTTGAGTACCCGAAGTGTCCCATGAGGTAATTTTCGGGTACCCGCATATATCTGAACCCGAAATTTTTTTTATTTTTTTAAAATAAATTATAAATATATAGATTTTATACAAATAATTCATAAAATTAATAAAAAATATTAAAAATATGTATATTTAAAATGATTAGATTTTAAAATAATAGTTTATATATATATATATAAATTCAAGATATCTGATATATATTTTTATTATTTTTTGAAATTTTAAATAAATACTATTTATTTTTTATTATTCGAGTACCCACGGGTAATTATCCGACCCGAAAGTGTAAACCTGAACCCGAACTCGAATTTCGGGTTTTAGATATTTTAAAACCCGATCTCTATCTCATAGTACAACGGTACCCGATTTTCGTGTATCCGACCATTGGGTCAAGACGGATACTCGATTTCCGGGTATTTTTGCCTACCCCTAAATTGAATCGAATGGAATATAATAAACAAATGATACAATTTTTCTAGAGTCAAATAAATGAACCGAAATCGAACCAAATTCACTCCTTACATAACCAAGCTTGAAGATGAATCTTATTACATAAATTTTTGTTTTTATTTTTTTATTAGTTAATTACTTACGCAAAACCAATCAAATAAATGATCTCAAAACAATGAGAAGATAATAAAAAAATGGAAAACAAAAAACAAGCAAGAAAAATGCAACAATTATTGCAGTTGCACCCAAATGCCCTTGCTTGGAATGTCTTGATTCACGACGAACATCATGTAATAACCTGGTGGCGCTATATTGGACGATCCCGGCGTTTTCACCACAACATTATACGTCGTCGTGTTTCCTTTTCTATAGAATTCGATGTTGTCCAAAACCAAAAGCCTCTGATTCATGGAGAAGGAATGGGTCGTGAAAGACGGAAGAACCATTGTCACCTTCACCGGGATCTTGACCTCACCAGACACGGCGAAAACCAGCTTTATTGTCGTGTTGTACTTGATGCAAGGTTTCTCTTTCCCGAGATACGACGGCGAGAAAGCCTCTAGGCTTAGCTCTGTCGGAAATAGAACGCCGGTGAAGTTATAGTAGGCGTGCGGGTTGCTTCCTCCGACAAGAACTCTCCCATCTCGGAGAAGAACAGTACTGGAGTGATACATTCTCGGGATGGTGGTAGGGTTTTGCGTTTTGAATCTCGATCCGACCGGGTTATCAGGACGGTAAAGATCCGGAGCTAAGACCGGGTCACGGCCAAGCTCCCATGCAGCGGTTCCTGACGCGCCGCCATTGATGATCAGAACATCTCCGTTGGGAAGAATGATCATATCCCCCATGACTCTCGCCTGAGGCATCGTCTCAATCGCCCACTGCGGGTTCGGATCCGTAATCTTGATTCTTGCGCACGTGTCGAGTGCTTTCACGAAATTGTTCTTCATGGCTTGTTCATAGGATCCTCTCGGTGCACCGCCGCACACCAGAACCTCGGCCTCAACGTTAATGGCTTCTAGGTTCTTCAATGGCAGTAGAACCGCAGAGCCGGTGCTCGGGTACGATCGTGGGTCGCCGCCCGGGATTGTCGGGTAGGTCTTGACCACCGTGTTCTTACTATAGTCGAGCAGAATGGCTCGGTTATTGGCGAATACGAATAGGTTTCCATCAACGTTGAGGAAAACAAAAGGGTATAGATTGTTCTCGGTCCCAAAATCTTTGGTCTCCGCCAAGAACGGTAAGTTGTACGCATTCGGGTATTTGGTTTTGGGGAAAAACTCGAAGTTGAACTGATCGCGACCGCCGAGGATGATCTGCGAGCCATCTGGCAGAATGTGATTGGTCGCGTACCATCGCTTACAGGCCAAACCATTATCGACCTCTTTCCAATCACATATGTTATTCTTGCAAGGAGTGAACAACCTGACTCGTCTCTCACCAGTCCAGAACCCCCCGGTCTGAACCAACGTCCCGTCCGGCGTGACGTAGCCGGAGGAGCACCAGATGTTGGACTGAACGGTGAGTGGACGGAACCCGTTGGATATGACGTCATACTCGATGGAGTGAGCCGTACAATCGGCCGCATTGCCGATACATTTTCCGCCGGGCAAGGCGACGTTGGAGGGGCCGAACTCCGTACGGTCGTACATGATGACACGGTCGTTGTGGAGGAGCTGCATGTGCATGGCCGAGATCCCGACGCTTCCGTGGAGGAGCTGCCACCATCCCTCTCCGGCGGCCATGGCAGATGCCACGTGGCATTTCAGGAGGAGTTGAAGAGTCGAAGAGAATAAGAAGAAGGAGAGGGGGAAAACAGATTTTTCCGATAACGTGAATGCTCGTGCCATGTTGATAATGCTTTTTTACGCACTTCACGAGTTGCTTTGTGAGATTTCGTGCATGTGTGGTGAAGATGTTTGTTAAGAGGAGTTCTACTTATATAGAGACTATATGTTGTATCATTATATACTATAATCTGATAATAATTAATTATCATTGTGCGCATATATATATATAAAATATTATTTATCCTGTTTCATGAAACATGTAAACACAGAAAGGAAACGTATAAGGGGTCCCTTGCTAAATGTGTTAAAAGAAAAACTTATTTTGGAAAATCTGTCAAAAAATAAAAGCTATTTTCATCTGTATTATTTTTTATTTTAAATGCCAACAAGAACTCTCCCGACATATCTATCTATCTATCTATCTATCTATCTCTCTATATATATATATATATATATATATATATATATATTGACCTCATTCTTTCCCCACCATCTTTCTCAAATTTGTCTTCCTCCTTTATTTTTCTCCTTATCTTGTTTTCTTCCTTCTAATATAGATTCTGTATCTTTTTTTGCCGATTTCTTTCTATATATGTTTCTTTTCATTTTAATATATATGCATATATATATATATATTGTGTTTGTTTGCATATATATTGTTTTTATTTATTTTTATTCCGTATATCTGTCAAAGTATTACATTCAATACATGTATATTCTATATATACATGTACATTGTTTATATTTGTGATTATTTTATTTATTTTCTTTCTTATTTATGTGTTGCCTACTTTTTCCCTTATTTATCTGTTCTTTATAAATTATTATTTTTGTTTTCATTGTATTTTATATTGTTTTTCTATTTTGCTCACATTGATCACTTGTAGTTTCCAAGTGCCAACAAAAACTCCCCCGACATATCTATCTATCTATCTATCTATCTATCTCTCTATATATATATATATATATATATATATATATATATTGACCTCATTCTTTCCCCACCATCTTTCTCAAATTTGTCTTCCTCCTTTATTTTTCTCCTTATCTTGTTTTCTTCCTTCTAATATAGATTCTGTATCTTTTTTTGCCGATTTCTTTCTATATATGTTTCTTTTCATTTTAATATATATGCATATATATATATATATTGTGTTTGTTTGCATATATATTGTTTTTATTTATTTTTATTCCGTATATCTGTCAAAGTATTACATTCAATACATGTATATTCTATATATACATGTACATTGTTTATATTTGTGATTATTTTATTTATTTTCTTTCTTATTTATGTGTTGCCTACTTTTTCCCTTATTTATCTGTTCTTTATAAATTATTATTTTTGTTTTCATTGTATTTTATATTGTTTTTCTATTTTGCTCACATTGATCACTTGTAGTTTCCAAGTTGGATGAACCTAAATACCGAATATACCCTTGAATCAGGACACGTGTTTGTTGTTTGATATCAGATGCGTGACGTCTAATGTCCGCCGTTCAATTGTACTTTTTATTTCAGTTTTCTCAAGGAAAATCGTTATATATATATATATATATATTTATATACACACATTGTATTATTAAACATGGAGGCAATTACAACTGATTTGGGATGTCGAGTAATGAAAACATGTTAGCGATCCACGGTTTTATTGGAACTGCCTAAAGTATTTCTCAAGTTATATAGTTCAAACTTTTTTTTCCACAAAATTCATTGAACTTTTTAAGATTTCCTAGGAAATATATGATTTTTTTAAAATATTGCCGAATTTTCAATCATAAAAACATCAAATGATAGCTTAAATATCTACATTTAGAAAATAAATAATAATTAACAATAACCGAATATCTAAAAGTTTCGATAGAAATTCTATAGTTTAATGTTATCATTGTTCCAGTGAGAATTTGAAAACATTTTGAAAAGGTGATATATTTATATAAAATTTCAAATAGTTGATATAACAGACAAAAAAATGTTTCTCCGCTTTTTTTTTTTTTTCTTATGGATGAGTAGCATAGTGGGCCAAACTCGGGCCTTGTTTTTGGGCTCGTAAAAGCTATGTTGGACAAAACCAGACCAGACCGAACCGGTTCAGCCAAAAACCATGTTTCGGTTTAATTTGCAGTCGACCGGTTCTTGATACGGTTTAGCTAGAAAGCATTTTATTTCAGGATTACTAATCGTCTGATCTATCATATATCATTGAATTTTTATCATATCCTCAGATCGTCTCTCCGCTTCAGATCTCATCGTCGCCACAACCATACAGAAGAAGAGCAACAACAATGGCTTCAGGTTTTAGCGGCGATGAAACCGCTCCTTTCTTCGGCTTCCTCGGCGCCGCCGCCGCGCTCGTATTCTCCTGTAAGATCCCCTTTTGATCTCCGATTCGAATCGTTTGTTCTTGTTAAATCTCCAAATTGATTCGATTCGGTTTATCTTTTATTGGATCTCCGATTTGAATTTTTTCTTATGTGATTCGTTTCGCGTGGATCTCAAGTTTGATTCGATTTCGAGTTGATGTTTCAGGTATGGGAGCGGCATACGGGACGGCGAAGAGTGGCGTCGGAGTGGCGTCGATGGGGGTGATGAGGCCGGAGCTGGTGATGAAGTCCATTGTTCCGGTGGTCATGGCCGGTGTTTTGGGTATTTATGGTCTGATCATCGCCGTCATAATCAGTACAGGAATTAACCCTAAGGCCAAGTCTTATTACCTCTTCGATGGCTACGCGCACCTCTCCTCCGGTCTCGCTTGTGGCCTCGCCGGTCTCTCTGCCGGTATGGCTATCGGAATCGTCGGCGATGCCGGTGTTAGGTAATGCATCTCATCCGCCTGTGTTCCACTATACGATTTAGCCTTCACTGGTTCAAATAATGATTTGATTCGGAATCTCATTCCTTCGTCGTCATTTAACTCATGGGTACGGTAAATTAGAAGCTATGTTAGTCGCCTGGTAACTGGATTTGCAGTTTTTAGATCATAACTTTGCTGTTTAAGTAGAACTATAAAACTTGTAGTTCAGTTCCTGTGGTGAAATCGAAAAGAAGAATGAATCATAGACAAAATTTAAGCGTATTCGGTCCGGCAGTCCGGGGAAACGAGTTTTTGGTTCGCGCTCTAGGTCATGACAGCTTTTACCTGTTTATCTTACGGGCAAATGTATCAGCCTAACGATGCTTGAAAATGGTGAATTGTTGATATAGAGCTGTGAGCAATTGAAGCTGAATTTAGAACTGCAAATCGGATGACCAACCGTTTCTAAGCCCATGTCCAGCCACTGGCTCTTTGTGTTCTGCCATTGTTTGTCTCTCTTTGCTTTTTAGTCACATCCCAAACTGATTGAGTTTACTGAGTGAATCCTAATCTCCGGTCTTGTTTTCTTATAATAGAGCAAATGCCCAGCAACCGAAGCTGTTTGTGGGAATGATTCTGATTCTCATCTTCGCGGAGGCACTTGCTCTGTATGGACTTATTGTCGGTATAATCCTCTCTTCTCGAGCTGGCCAGTCTAGAGCCGACTGAAACAAGGTATCAATCGAGCGAGATCTATCATTATCATGCTTTGGAATCTGCATCCCGATTAGAACTAGTAAATTTTCTGATCATATGTTCCATCGTAATATTCCTTCTGTGCAATAATATGATTTTTTGCAATTTGATATAATTGTAATGTACAATGTTTGTTCCATCAGTACATATGGGAGTTCTTGCAGTTTTTCTGCCATCTGCTTTCGCTTAATTTGTTTTTTCAGGTGTTGTCGAGATTATTAGTATAGTTATAACATATATAGCATATAGCAAAGGGGCTAATTAATCCTTATAAGATGCTGAAGCTCTTGTATACGTAGTTAGCTGTCTCATTGGTAGATTTAGGAGGTAGAAAACAAGCACATGGTGGGTATTTTGATGCTTCGATTAGGTTATTTTCGATTTTAGAAAAATTATATTCATTTATTTTTTATATTTATTTGATTTGAATTTGACTTTGATTGATTCAAATATTTATTTCCGTAAAGAATATGGTATAATTGTTACTTTTTCATTAAATATATATATTATGGAAAGGGACGAATTTCAAACTTTATGTATAATAAATTTCTTGTGGACATGAAGCATTTTGTAATTCCATAACGTGTACGGCAAAAATCACACAACTACACAAACAACAATACAAACGTTACGTTGGTTTACAAACCTAGACATACAACGTAGCCATGGGGTGATTCTAAGGGTAGTACTACCTCACTTCAAGGACTCTAGTGCGGAAGAAGTAGTGACCAAACTCGATAAGAGCCCGACCACGAGGGCGCTGTTATATGTGCTCGGCTCGTTTTGCATCGAGTTGTTCCGTGAATCCACGAAAGTCTCATTCAAGAACGGCCCTCCTACGAGTGCCCCATACGCTATATTCGGGTTTGGATCCTCCGAGGTAAGCCACTTGAATCCATCCTTGCACCCCGTTGTGGCGTCTGCTGGGATCGACGCTCCTCTGTGGTGAATGTTTTTTGGGTATTTCTCCCCGAAACCCACGAGGAAGCTCATCCCCGTCGGGTTTTTCCCCAACATGTAATCAGCCTGAAGTGCATAACATGAGATTAAGCCTTATGTCTGGTCTAAGAGCTACGAGTTCAAGATTGGAGATTGTGTGTAACCTGCGATTTGGCGAATTTTCTCAAATCCGAAGCTCGGAAGGTTTTCCCGCTGCAAGATAGTTTCCCGATCCGGGATGTGAGCATGTAGTCGCTGTAAAGAGTGGCTAAAAACGCCGAGGAAACAGGGTGTTGTAGCGAGTTCCACTCGCTGACCCATATAAGACCGCCTATATTAAAGACGATGAAAAACGATCAGAAACCGACTTTGATATCTTTTTTGTAGCTTTCTACTTTAATGGGGGAGTTACCATGGGTTCGACTGGATGTGGCTGTCGGGGAGTTGGGCAGAAGCCCACACATGACAGCCTCGGCTGTTTCCTTGTATCCTTTAAGGCCATTGCTTCCCGATAACCCCTTTTTGAAGAAGCTTAACCTCGACAACAGTATCTGCAACGGTAGCATAGGTACGTTAATTCTTGATTAATTGTGAAAAATTTTCCTATCCACGAGGACGTTTATAGGGCTAGAAAACAACCCCGAATTTCGAATACCGGAGAGATGAGACACGAGAAATTGTTGGATACCCAACTGCACGACTACGATAAGACAGTAACCCGAGACATTCAGGTTCGGGTACCCTGAAAATCTCTGATACGCTATCCATGTGCACCCGTCGTGTTCGTATTATGCAGGCATGAGGAGTTAAAGCTAAACTAGTCACTGAGATTTGGGTATTTTATCATACCTGTGTTCCCGCAAGCTTGTTGTCCCAACTGAACCATGTCGGGTTACCAAAGTTACCGAAATCATTTCCCTTTTCAGACACGTAATCGAGGTAAGTTTTGTCCTCGGTCGCGTGGTACAACCAGCTAGCTGCCCACAAGAGTTCATCGCCGTACCCTGTCGAGTTGTAAAACGTCTGAACCTCGGGTATATTGACGCTGTAAGAACTTTGGTATTTGTCTGCGAAATCGAACAGCTGCTTTGAATGCTTCAGAAGTGTGCTCGAGTATTGCGGGTCATTGTCCTTGAAAACTAAAGACGCTGAAGCCATTGCCGCGGCAGTTTCTGCAGCAACCTCTGTCCCCGGAGTCTCGGTATCGATCTTTGTGAGCGGTCTCTTCCCCGTCATGGTCTCTGGCCTGTCCCAACATTTGTGATCTACACTCGGATCACCCACCTGTATCAGACATTCATCATAAAACAATAAGTAATTCAGAAGCAAGATCACATGATTCAATTCTGAATAGTCAGAGAGTTGACTGTTAACAGCTCAAACCATACTCGTATGGATCCAAGCTACATATTTACATGATGTGAGGATCTCAGGCATAGCTTGTGAAAGTGTTCATCACCCTGAAAGATCATGTCACTTGGGTTTGCCTCTTGGGAGGGACACAACCATTGAAGAGGTTGTCTCTTCCAGACACCCATTATGTTCTATGTCCCAAGGGCAGAAGAAAATCGACAGGTAGAGAAGATAGACCGGATTCTTTGAGAGTAAGCATTTGGGTCGTGGATTTGTGATTCCGAGATTCAGTACATGATTCAAACCAAGGTTAATCAATCTATCACACAAACGGTACGTTTGATTCCTAATTTACTTGCCAAGCAGAAACCACTTGACATGATCACATCATTCACCTGGATATAGAGCACATTCTCAGAAGGGTGAGCATTGATGAGGAAATCGGTGATCCACTTGAGCGAATCTTTCGCGGGTTTCAACTGGTTCACCGCTTCCATTTGATCACCATACTCGAGGATCGACCATGACAGAACTGTGGCGGTGAAAGCCATCGGGAAACCAAACTTCATATGGTCACCAGCATCGTATAATCCCTTGGAAAGATCGAGATTCACTTCATTTCCGTCCTTAAGACCCGAATCTCCTCTCCAAGGTATCTTATTGTTTTCCAGTTTACCAGCTGCATTGACAACATATGAAAGAATCGAACATCAAACACCAAGAAATGAGGAACAGTACTAGAAACCAAGAAATGATACGAATTCAGACAAAAGTTTGAACATTTGAGCCAAATAGGGAAACAATACATGAAACCCTCTTCACATCGTTAGGCTCCAAACACTATAAAAAAGACAAATCGAATCAATTTCACAAGAAATCAATAAGAAATTCGTCAGATATTTCTACGTGTGACAATGCACTTCGAACACTGACTTGGAACCAAAATCAGAACACCAAATCCGTAGCTCAAGAACCTCAAAATGGAAGGAAGAATCAGACCGACATGCCTCAAATCCGAAACTTCCAAAAGATAATCAATCAAACGCGATAAGGACAATCATAATACAGAGATTCTGGGAAATGTTAAACCAAAAAAAAAAAAAAGATTCTGGGAAATGCATCAGTGTGACGCCATCGCGAAGGTTTGACAAGCGAAGAGACAAAAATAGAACAGATTTCTGTGGAAGCGAATAAATATATTACATTTCTGGATATCGAAGAACTGCATTGCGATCTTGAGAGCATCTGAGTACTTCTTATCAATGGCGCCGGGAGGTCCCGGCACCGGACCATCTCCGCCGTCGTCGGAGTGCCCTGTCTTCGCCCTGATCGTGAAGACGACGGCCACAACAACAACGGCCAACACGACCAAAGCGATGAACCACCCGCACCATCCTCTCGACTGCGATTTCTCGCCCATTTTCTCCGGCGAAGTGAGTGAGAGAGAGAGAGATTCCGAGTTCAATGGAGGTGCATTCGGCGGCGAAGAGATCTAGAGTTTCCGAGATTTCGGATAGTAACCAGAAGATTCGGCGTGGCGAAGATCTGAAGATGAGAGAAAGAACAAGCAAAGATCACAGAGAGAGAGAGAGAGAGAGAGAGAGAGAGGAGAGAGAGAGGACACCGACACACTGCTTAAACCTGTACCTACGCGGGACACAGATCTGTTTCGCGATCTTTCCTTTTTTATAAGGCGTTTGTTAAAAATTACGAAAATGCCCTTGCTGAGAGAGGAAGCAAAGCAATGCAAGACGAGGAGGATCCATCCATGGATGTGGTGAACTTTAAATATACCAATCGCGAGATTTCATATATTTTAGATATACTAATATCAGTGTATTACTTTTTTTATTTGAATAGAAAGTGTACTTTTTTTTATAGAAATAATATTCTAAAAAAATATGTTATCTATTTAGCTCTTTTATTAGTAATAATAACAACAATAGTGTGGTTGAATTTTGGCTTTGATTGTCATTGTCTACTCTTAATAAAAACCAAACCGAATCTCCCAAGATGATCAATGTCCAAAATTCCCGAAAATGTAATATCCAAATCCAACCAAATATAGAACCTAACTGAAGTGATGTAAGTTTATAAATCCGGTTTAGTTTGTATTTGAGGCATCAATATTTGCTTTTATAATTTAATATGGCAACACCAGCAATTTCCTCAAATCCAATTTTCAAATCTCTCAAATTGCCAAAAACCTCTATGGAGTTATCATTTGGTTTCAATTCGGACCCACCAAACAAAATCGAACGAAATCGCCCGTCTTTGTTCTAGAAAGGTATAAACTTTCCAATAAATCTTCTTGATATGATCATTGAACAGTATTAACTCCATTAACCCTATTCACCAAATGGACCGTACGCTCATTGTAATAGTGATTCAAGGAGACAAAAGGATCACAGTACGGTACAACATCACATGAAGAACTATGAACAACGTGGGAAGATGGAAAAAGCCATACCTTTCAGCTTTCTCCAATGCAAAGATACCATATAGTCATCGGTTTTTAATCATCATCTTTGAACTCCCTGCGCAAGAAGAGAATATGATTTTCAGTTACTATTCACGTAGAAACTGCGCTCGTAATGGTAAACTTTAGATAACGCGATGATGTTCCGTTACCTGCGGTCCAGGTACCGAGGTTGAATCCCGGAGCCTTGACAAGTGGTGCAGGTTAAGGAACCGACGCCGTCGCAGTTGATGCAGTTGGAGACTTCCTTCTCGCCTCCACCGAGCTCTACAGTCACTGAACCACTTCCCATGCACAACCTGCATTTCTCTGCTCCTCCGAGAATCGCAAACCATAATTAGCAGTGCAAACCGTTTTTCATTTCCCTATTCAGGATTAGAAGCTGGTGTTTGTCACTGATAATTGAGTAAGAAGACTATGGCTTAACTTCCTCGATACCATACTGCAAATAAGCTAACAGAAAGTTCCCTGTACTGGTGGGCGAACATCTATCTCTCGGATCGTTCTAACGACACTGGCCCGCAAGCAAGGCTAGGTTTCACAACTGCATCTGGAGAGCTCGAATGATAAACAATTCCAAATCTATAAGGTGCACAGAGAAATTCAGAGTATATGGGATGAATTAGATGTAAACAAGGTCAAATTCCGAAACTTTGCTCTTCGATTACTTGTTTGTGGTTATGGGTTCGAACTCACAGATGTCAACTAGTGTATAAAGCTCATTCTTTTCTTGCTGATCCAATCTTAAGAGAACTTGGAAAACCATAATATGTGATAGATACGACTAACAATATGCATGTTGATACGCATCAAATATGAGGAACGAAAGAGAATTTCACTTACGGGCTCCGCTACCATTGCAGGGGAAGCAAGCTTGAGTATTCTCTCGCTTAGCCTACAAAATGAACAATAGCATCAACTCCATTTTCACTCCAATGTACTCACTTAGACACAATTCAGAACCAATCACACAAAAGAGAAGTTCCAGTCACGGAACGGGCAACATTTCTAAAGCCCATTCGTATACGAAATTTGGAGAAAAACGTTGAATCCAATCACAATCTATGCAAATTGAGGCCTCAGATTCCAGGACAAAGTTTCCAAGAAAACTCAAAGCTAATGGACAGAGATTTTGTAGACTCACGGCATTGTCGATTTGCGTCTCGTAGAACACCGGTATTCCGATTCCGATAGCGACGCTCACCAAGCCGACAGAAATCGCGACTACCTAATACACAAACTCAGAATCGCTACTTTCACTTCACCAAACAGATTCAATACCAAAATCGTGCTAAGAATGACACAAACACAACTTGAGAAATCAGAATTAAACCGTGTTCTGGTCGAGGTCGACGGCCCTGATCCGCGGATAAGATGTCCCGGGCGACCGGAGATTCCTCGCCGAAAACGAACGAGAAGTCGAAGAAGAAGAAGAAGGGGTGAAGTTGATCGGACGGTGAATGAACGGAGACCGTAGACGAGGAGCAGACGGTGAAGAAACTGGCATTTCTCTCCTTCTGCTTCTTCGATTTTGCAGTGAGGAAGATGAAAATCGATGAAGCGCGCGCGAAGATGACAAGGAGTGAAGAAGAACCAGTGGTTTTTGGTTTTGGAGATTTGGTTTGTGGGGTTTTGGGTTGATCTCAGCCACTAGATTCTCTCACCCCCTGAGATTCTTCCACGTGTCACACTTGGTAAACCACTCAAATTGATTCCGGTTAAACAAAATCCCGGTTTAATTTGATTCAAAGACATGGTTTTTTTTCATCATGACTAACTAGACCGAGTGAAGAACCGGTTGGAGGATCCTTTCAGATAGTAACAAATTCACAAGTTACAAGTAAGGTTCGGTATCAAAGGCGAGTTTGAAAACGATATGCCACTAAATGAACATAATTAAAGCACATTATGATTATGAGAGTAACGAAATATTTGGGAAATTGTTAAATTGTAACTTTTAAATATTTGCTATGAAATTTTAAAGAAATTTCAAATATACAAACTTTGGATACGTTCATCAATCAAACGATGTTATTATTATTATGATTATTATTATTATTATTAATTATTAATTACTTTCTATTTGATTTGAGTTTTTTTTTGTATTAGAAACTATATCCTTTATAGAATTGAAGTTCTAAACTAAAACCAACCACCTTGTTTATTTAAACTCATTATAGTATCAATAATAATAACAACAATATATATATATATATATATATATATATATATGCAACAATTTGTCACGTTACACGTTTTAAATTGTTCAAATATATCAAATCATGTTGAAAATAATGGTCCAACCAATTTTTGATAGAAAAAGTGAACATTAAACATTGACATGGTTATAACTATGCTTTGCTTTAATAATTCACAGACGATATTCATTCATTATATATCGACCCACCTTATAAAAAGGGACCCCTGAAAATGAACAACACGAATCCAAAGCATTTGGCCAATTCCTTCTATCTCACTACCCCCTTTTATTCTATTCCCTTTCCGGTTCGGTTTAGTCAGTATAACCCGGCACCAAACCGATTTCGTTGGTAGATTCGGAATTATATATTGAAAAAAGAATAAAATGTTTGTATTTTTAGTTTAGTCGAACTTGAATTAGATCAATTAAATGATCTATTTGAGTTTAAAGGATAAATCGACATTTTCTAATATTGTAGAGATTAATGTGCATATACCATTAGATAGTTACTATTTCATACGGTTAAAATGGTTATATGAATTTCATTTTTTTCGAAAAAAAAAAATCTATTGTCGACGCATTTCACCGGAAGACAGTCAATTCCGATCGTTTGATTTTTGAATGAATAAGATGAATCATTTATTCGATTATTATTTTATTTAAAGTTACAATATGTTTCGAATTTTTTCATTTTATAATTTTAGAGTGGTCAATTATGGAAATTGAAAGGATATAATAAACTCAGACGCGTGAGAGAGAGAGAGAGAGGCAGAGGAGAAGAAGTTGCGTGACTACGTTATTACGTGATCCATTTCTCTTAATTAAAGACACGAGCATGCCATTGCACATACTATATATATATATATATATATATCTTTTTATCCTTTTCCCTTTTATTTTATTTTTTTATAAATCGGATATTCTGAACCAGAATCTATACTAATTCTGATATCGAAATCAATCATATCATTTAGGTTATACGCGCCTTCTCCGTATTTAAAATTTGAATTCGAGACGAAACCGAAATTTTACATCCTATCTCACCGATTGAACTATCCAAAGTTTGGCATTTTCTTCCTTTTTATTGCGCTAAATCAAGATCTAGTTCTCTTGAATATTTAAATCAAAATTTTGAACGTTAAGTATATATAAACAATTTTATTTAGTATTTTTTATACTATAATTTTAATTAAATTAGATTAAAGTTTTGATTGTAAAAAACAACTCTGACTCCTAACACGAAGGTTACATATATATATATGGATAGAAAACAAAACAAAAGCTCTAATGTCCTTTAATTAAAATAAATAAATAAAAAACATTTACTGAATAAATTAAATGTATTATATATATATATATATATATATATATATATATATATATATATATATATATATATATGAACTTTTAGTTGTTCCATGCTATAACATGTAGTAGGCGGCTTAGCCTTGATGATTTTACGCAGAAATCTATACGTCCAAGTTACTAACCTCACATTTCATATAAAATCTGTTTATTTATGTAAATGTCTTCTAATAATAAGTTTATAATTCATCACATCGCACAGCCCAATATTGACTAAATAATCATATGATTGAATAACTTCTTCATTAAAAATTTTCCATAAATATTTAACCACCCAATTTAATATTTTATTAGCTAAAAAGAGGCAATATATAAGTTCATAGCCCTTGAATTATCAAACATAATTAGCAAAAATAAATAAAGAAAGAAAATACACGTCGAGAAAAAAGAAAAAGGGAAAATAGTTTGAAGTTGAACCGTGACACGAGCAGAAATAATATGGTACGGATAGATACAGTACACTTATCCTTCAGCCTTAAAATAAGAAAAGATCTTGACCGTCCATGTTAGATCGAGTGGAAGATCATAATATTCGTATGCTCCACACCACACGTGATTATTGACTTGCTAGAGTGCCATGTTTCAAAAAAGAGTGAATTTTTGAAAAATACTAATTACAATACCGCTTCTGTTTCAATTTTTTCTGTTTTAACATCTCTCCCTTATTTTGTCCGTGTCCGCGCTCTCTCTCTCGCACTCGCCGCCGTGAACGTAACGGTCCTCGTCTTCGCATTTCGCCGGAGATTCCATCTGTTCGCCGGTGATTCACTCGAGATTCCGGAATCTGTCTCGCTGAAATCTCTTTGGCAGTATCTTGCTTCGCTCTCATCACCCTCATTTCGTCGAAGAACGATTTTTTATTTTCTATCGGATTGAAGAAAAGAGGTATCGATTACTTCTCAGCTTCATCTCTGTTTGAGATTTTCGATGTCAATGTGATTGATTTAAACCCTGAATTAGTGGCGATTCCATTTCTTATCTCAGTATCTGATGCATTTCAGTGTTTTTTCGCTGCTTACTCGTTTGTTTGATTTATAGTTCCGAATAGGATTTTGAACTCGGGGACTGAGGTTGTTTGTGATGATGATTCCAGTAACTCTTGGGACAAATCTTGTTCACCATTTTCTAATCCTTCTGTTTGTTTGTAAGATTTTTGGAGAATCGTTTTTTTGTCGCCGACATTATCTGTGATATATGATTGGCGAATTTCTTTCCTCGAATGTTCGATTGTTCCTGTGTTTCAGACAGTGGTCGTGTTTTCCTTGTTGAAAGCAAGAGCATTGTGCAATGATATGATCGGCAATAGTTTTCTAATGAACTAGATTTTTCAAATCTTTAGTTTAGTACCCCCTGTATTTGATTGAAATTAGTGTATTTTCATACACTGGATTCTAATTGCAGAACCATGAAATTAGGGTGCCTTTTGGTGTTAGTTCATCATATGTGGATACTAATTAAACTGACAGTAAGCTTTATGGCATGAAAACTGAAGATCGGAGTTCTGTTCAATCAGTAAATTTCACTCTGGAAAAGCAATCTTCTTCTTGACAGTCAGAAGTTTTTTCTAAACTCTTGATTCCCAATCCCACTCAGAAGATTTTTTGCTGAACTCTTGATTCTTACTCAGAAAATTCTGTTCTTGTTGTTTCTCAGGTGTACAAAATGATTGGATCTTTTCTAACAAGAGGACTTACGTATGCTACTGACGACTCTGATTTGTCTTCTGCTGAAATCATACGACTTATCTTTAAAGCTTTATGACTTTTTTTCTATTGTTTGGCAGTATGGTTTTTGGATACGCATATCCTGCTTATGAGTGCTATAAAACAGTTGAACAGAACAAGCCTGAGATTCAACAGCTTCGGTTTTGGTGCCAATATTGGTAGGTGATGGACTCTCTCATCTCACGTTTCCTTTCCTAAGCTCAGCCTCACTTTTCTTGAGTAAGTTTTGCTACGTCTCGAAACTTCTCTCAGGATATTGGTGGCTGTTTTGACGGTTTGCGAAAGAGTTGGCGATGCTTTTGTCTCATGGTAGGTATTAGTGATTTTTGCATTTACAAACCAAGAGATTCATTCTGTATCCTTACATGATTTTTCATGCAGGGTTCCGATGTACAGCGAGGCCAAGTTGGCATTTTTCATATATCTTTGGTACCCGAAGACCAGAGTACGTACCTTTACGAGCAAAAAAGTAAATATATAGATTTGTTATTGGACCAACCTTCAATATAAATGGTAGTTTTACTTGCTATATCTTTCAGGGCACTACATACATCTATGGTTCCTTCTTTAGGCCATATGTCGCGAAGCATGAAAATGAAATTGATCGCAACTTGATTGAGTTGAGGACTAGAGCTGGTGATATGGTTGTGTTATACTGTCAAAGAGCAGTGACTTTTGGACAGACGAGATTCTTCGAGATCCTGCAGTTTATTGCAGAACAATCAACACCCAAACCTCGGTCTCAGGTAACTTAACTTGCTCATGATCCACTATGGCAACAACTATTGGCACATCCGTTATTATTTGTCCAGTCTTGCTACGTGATAATATCTAATTCTACCATAGAATCATTGTACATCTATGTATTATTGTTATTTGCATTGTTGACATCGAATTTTTCAGCATATACTTTTACATGGGGATCAATAATTTGTAATTGTTTATCGACGTTTTTATTTATTGTCCTATCCGCAGAAAAAACAACCAACACTACCGGCATCATCAGCACCGGAACCTCCTCAACAACAGGCTCCTAAAGCGAGCCAACCTCCTAATAATCCTCCTATCCATCTACCTTCCAAGAAATCACAACCTCTGCTATCCAAAGAGCCTCTATCCCCGAAACCTACCTCATCTCCCTGGCAGAAGCAACAACAAACCGAGATCGTGGAAACAAAACCAAGCCCTTCACAAAACAAAGCCACTCCTCCACCCTCACCCTCACCCTCACTCTCAACTACCCCAAAAGTGAAAAATGCTCCATCACCCCCTGAGAAACCTGCTGAGTCTGCACCAACCGAGACTGAGGCATCGCAGATTGTAGCCGCGTCATCGAATTCTGCAGATAAAAGAAGCGTTCTGCCGTCATCCAAAGAGTCAATCATGGAAGAAACAATCAGGGTTACGCGCGGGAGACTGAGGAAAGCCCGTTCAACTGGAACACGCTGAAAGAAAAGTGGTAAAATGGCAATTCTATCAGACTGTCAAACCTTTTGTTACTGCCATTGCATATATAAATGTTTGATGTAACTTTCTCGGGCTTCTTTGTTTCAGTTGAATCTGCCATTTTCAGACATGGATGGTGGAAACTGCATACGTATCGGCAATAAGGGGAAGGTATGTTTTAGGTGCTTCAAGACTTTTAGGTTTGTTATATTTGACTGTACAATACTTGAAGTGAACCAAACTCTTATGAACCGGTTTGATCAGTGCTAGTCTCCCAACCGGTTTTCGGTTTAATACTCTTCAATTGAAGAGAGAAGCTTAACCGGTCCGATCCGACCTTTCCATCATGGACAAAGAATGTAACAAGAAAATGGGATGAAAAAAAAAACTAAAAAGTCTACGTTTTGACAAATCGTGCCTCATTAAGATAAGAACTAAGGTGTTGGATTATTTTTAATAATTACGTGGACCAAAACATACCAAATTGACATCTAATCTGACATTTTTTTCTTCTAAATATCCATTTGAGAATTCCTCGTGTCAACGTGTTGATTTAGAAGTTAGAAGGTTATTAACAACAACCATTCCGTTCCAATGTGAATTCAGCTATATATATATATGCAACAAACTTCCTTGTTTGATTAAGTTGATAATCTCTACAAGCTAAGGACTTGACCCTGTTTTGTAATTTGCTTCTGATCTTAAAAATAGCCATTTATATATGAGAATAAATGCAACAATAAAAGAAGATAAAAAGATTCATCATACAAGTTCCGTATGATGAAAAAAAAAATGATATTATGAGTAAAGAATCTCACCATACCATATTATTCTCTTCTTCGTTTCAATGGCTGATTGGAGTATAATATGAAAATAGTACATATTTTATGTAACTTAACTATAAATAATTGAACATATTATGTTTATTTTGTCTGTCCGTTATATGGGCAATATGTTTTATGTGAATAAATACGGTGTATCTTTTTTTATTTAAATATACGGTGTTATCTGTTACACTTGAAAAGATCTTTTTTGAATATTTGATTCTCGAACAAAGAAGAATAATTCAAATTCGAATAAGTTTTTTTAAATTTTAATTTACAAGACATAGGACAAAACAATTATTAAATGCGGCAGAGTTACTAAATAAATGTGCGAGATAATATATGCAATTTAATTGAAATGTCCAAAAGGGATCATATAATTAGATGTGGGTTTGACACGGTTCCCTTAGTTGTAGACAACATGGGCTCACCACTTTCCTTTGTTTAATTTGCTTTTATTTATGCAATTCATATGTTATTTTCTTACACTACAAACTACATCTATACTATATGTATGCGTACAGAAATGCATATAACGGAACTAATTATATGGAAAAAAAAAATCGCTTAGATTATTTATACAATCAATACTATTTTTATTAATTTTATATAAATTAATTTAAATAAAAAATATAAATATTAATTCTATTTGGATTATGTGATTCTAATATTATTAATCTAAGTACCATCATGTGTGGTAGTTATATTTCAACAATAGTTATTGATGATGATTATGTAAAAAAAATATATAAAAATATTATAAAATTTGGGTTTTCAAAAAAATATAAGTTTTTTTTATTTGAATTCTCTAGTGATTTTCTAATAATTTCGATGGAAAATAAAATAAAAGGAACCCATGATCTCCCGAAATATTGTTGTTGGTGTGGGCTAATCGAGAGCACATACATAACAACCAACAAAATTTCATTTTTCATATGGAAGATATACAAGTAATATATTTTACACTATCTTCCCCGCGCATATAATGTGTACATATACACACGCTCATATTAGTCTACTTTTATTTTGCAAACATATTATAGACATCAATACTACTTTAATATTCTTTTACAATGTTTTAGGAGAAATTCAAAATAGAAATTGGACAATATATAATTAGATTTTGCGGGAAATATTTTTATTTGTATGCCACTATATAATATATTAGTAAATGGCTCCCCTCCATTACCATCAAATTTCAAAATCTCAATTGGTACGTGTCGTTATTTAAACATGTTTATCAATCAAATTGGTCGGGGAATCTTTTCATGTCTCCCTGAGGAATCAAATCAAATTCTTAATCTTAGTTTTAGCCTTTAATTCCATGTTAATTCTCTCTAATCAAATCACAGAAAATAATTAATGCAACTATTAATTTCATATATGTCCGATGTGTATATATACATGCGCGCGCGTGTACACCACGATTGAGATTGATGAAGGGCAACCATCAAAGTGGCCTAAATTAACTAAATTCATTTTTTTTTTATCATTTTGATCTATTGTGTAATTTCTAATTTATATGTTCTAGAAGTAAACTCAACTCACACATGTTATGAAAACTAAAATCTATCATAGATTAAAATGTTAGAAAATAAATATCTAATAAATACTTTATTATCTAATAGAAAACTTAAATTGATTAATAAATAATATATTAATGTGTATGTGTGTGTATACATGGTGTATATTAATAGTATGCACTCTATTCTATATGATTTTGGTATGGGTTCCATATGTATACTGTTATACAATATGGGTCATATGTAATTAAATATTACAGTTTTGAAATTATAAACAGAATTAATTGGAAGAAGAGAGGGACCAATGCAGACCAGACGTGTGCGTCATAGAGTTCCTACCAATGCAATAACCTTTAATTTTCTGTCAGTCGAATAAATTCGTTTGTCACCGAATTAACATTAAATTATTCAAATACTCTCTCTGTTTCAAAATAAAATTAATTTTATATTTTTTCATGCTCTAGAATACATAAAGATCTACAGTATTAATATGTATACAAGAAAGATTCTAATTTGATTTTGAAATTCAAACAAGTGATACACACTAGACCGGACACAAGTGGCCAAAGCAAAAATCTCAATCTTTTTCCCTTTTCTGAATAAAACCATAAATGTAAACTTATTTTCTATATTTAGAATATAAATATGTATTAATATATATATTATATATAAATCCATTATCCAATTTATTCCTGCTCAACAAATTATAAGTTTATGAAAACTCTAATTTGCATTTATGCACTATACATACATATATATATATATATATATTATTTTCTCTCGAGTTATTACAAACATCTTTATCAAATTATGTATTAGCTATAAGATACTAGACATTACAGAAAATAATTATAATCTATATAAATTACACGAGGAAAAAATATATTTTTTCGGTTTTAAACCCAATATATATATATCTCTCTCTTTGGTTGATGTGAGTTTATTGATGGACACCAATATACGACACTAATAACCATCTTTTAACGATTCTGAAATATTTATAATATTAGTTCTCTCTTACATCTAAACATCTCTTATTGCCATATGTTTTCATGCAATATATGCATATATATATATATATATATATAATTTGACCCCTATAATTATAATAAAACACTTTCTTATATCTTATGTGAATATTTTGTGAGAGTGAAAATAGTGACAAATGGGACAAATCCAAGGAATGCGGCGGGTGAGAAGCCTTTCTCTCTCCTCGTTAGTCTTCGTTCGGTCAACCCTAATTTTACTTTTTAAAATATTAATTGCCATTAATATTCTTACACACATTATTTTTCAAGTTGATGTGTAAATATTGCACGTAAAATTTTATAAACACACCACACCAAAAAAAAATAGTATATACTTTTGGAAAGTTATTAACTTTGATATGTGTATTGATCAAACAAGGATGTGGGTATAAACCAAAGCTTGTTTTTAGCATATAATTATAAGATTGAAAATTCCGAAATTGGGACAATTATAAAATTTGGAAACTGCAAATCACAGTTCCAAATACACACTGTCCACCGTGTTATCTCGAACTATTAAATCAAATGCTTGGACCGTACAATAAACATGAATTTTGATTTTGCATATATAGGGAAACTTTTTAATAATCTTTTCTATAAAAAAAATGCAACAAGGTATGGGTTAGATTTTGTAGTCTAGTCGCATTCGCCGTACAATGCGATGCCGTTTTGCGATTCATGTGCTTTCACGTATTGCTTGTCGTCGAATCTCTAACTCCATAGTGTTTATTGCAATAATATTTTTTGGGAACGGTAAATTATATTATATAGTATAGTATACTAAGTTGTACATGGAGAAACAAAAATCTTTTTTTCAATGTAACGAATTTCAACTCTTTTTTCATTTACATTTGCATTTGAATACAGGATGCATGAATTCGAAAATCGAACAAACAAAAACGTGTTTTACGTCTCTTAGATTACATAAATAAATTCCACAATATTGATTTTTTCTATGAAATTCTATTTTATTTTTCTTAAATTATTCGAGTAACAGATATTAAGGACGGTCTCAATCAAACTTTTTAACAATTTTAGGATTCAAACCCATACCCGCTTAGAAGTCTTATGAATTTATGAAATAAAAAAGAAATCCAACCAGTTTAGGTATAGAAGATTTTGCTAACAAACAAACAAAATAAAAATAATCCAAAATCTTGGAAAAACAAATTTGTATAAATTCAACAATATAAAACACTAAGTGAATAAAGAAATAAAGAAAGGCACACCCCACCACCTTCCCTTTCCTTTCCCTCCTTATTACCCATCTTGGATCCCTCTCTTCTGTTCCAAAAAAAAAGCCAAAGAAACGAAAAAGAGAAAGTCTCTCTCTCTTTAGAGTTTCTTCTCCCATGGCTTTACTAACTTTCCCGCCGGAGAAATCCGAGCCGCCGCAGCCGCAGAAACAGCAACCGCCGGCCCCCAAACGCAAGAAACGCGAGACGCAGACGCAGAAACCGCAGAAGCAAACGCAGAAGAAAAAGAAGAAGAAACCGCAGAAACCACCATCTTCATGGGACCAGTTCAAGAACCTAATAACCTGCAAACAGATCGAAGGGTCCAGAGTCCACGACCCCTCCAAGAACTCTCAAACCGGACCGCACACGTGTCCTCCTCCTTCGTCCTCCCCCTCCAAGCTCATTACCTCCTCCTGTGGCTCCATTTGTAGCTTCAGAGACGTGGCTCATGGCAACACACGTGTCGTTCACCGAGCCGACAACTCGCCCGAACCCGGTAACCCGAGTCATGACTCGGAATCCCGGCTCCTGACCCGGAAATCGACTCATCACCGGTCGTCTTCGTCTCGGTCGCTGACGTCTGGGTCAACGAGATCCAACGGTAGAGAGAGTTACACGTCATCGTCTTCAACGACGACGACGTCGTTTAGGGGCATGCAGTTCCGGAAACTCTCCGGTTGCTACGAGTGCCACATGATCGTTGACCCTAGCAGGTCTCTCTCTCTCTCTCTCATAATTTCATAACGAGGTTATATAAAAATTTACGTGATAGTAATAATAATTATTATTTTTTGGTATTTCAGGTATGCAATAACGCCTAGGGTGTGTGCTTGTTCTCAATGTGGAGAAGTTTTCCCCAAGCTTGAAAACTTGGAGATTCATCAAGCAGTTCGCCATGCAGGTTGGTCCAATTTATTTCAATTTAATTTAATTTAACTTGTAGTGTTTGAAATGAAAATCAATTGAAAATGCCAAAACGTGAAATATCTGAATATTTTTGCTGTTTTGACGTTGAGGTTTTAGTTTTAGTCGGGGTATGATATTTCATCTAATTGAAATAATCTATGCTCTGATTATCATATAGTTATATCTTTATAAGCCCTACACAAACCAATTTTTTTTTTTTACAATGATTTACTTTTGTGTAGTTATCAATTATCTCATCACCTGAAAAATCATTTATTAACATATTAAATTCACAAGAAAAAAAGAACACAAGTACAAAAAATATTATTATAATCGTGTCTAATATTTTTGTCAATTATACATTAAACACTTCAAGTGTTCCAAGGGTTTTTCGTTCGTACATAAAAACAGCTGTCACTAACTACGTTCAATGTCCTTCTTCATCCTACGTGTCACCTCCTTATTCGTCTCCCACCACACAGGAACTAAAATCTAATTTCAGCGTAATTCAAGATCAGAGATGGCGAATCCGTTTAATGTTCTGTTTCATTCCAGTTTACGGTTCGGCAAATTTGCATAAAACCCAGATCCTGTTCTCTTTTTCAACCTCTAAAAAATATATTTTCAAAAAATTCTGCAGTATCTGAATTGGGTTCCGAGGATTCGGGAAGAAACATAGTTGAGATAATCTTCAAGTCAAGCTGGTTAAAGAAGGACAGTCCAATGTGTAAGATCGAACGGATACTAAAAGTCCACAACACGCAACGCACAATCCAACGGTTCGAGGATTGCCGAGACGCCGTGAAGGCGCGTGCACTTCAAACGCCGAGGAAAGATGCCAGATGCGCTGCCGACGGCAACGAGCTCCTCCGCTTCCACTGCACCACCCTCGGCTGCACCCTTGGCTCCTCCTCCTCTGCTCTCTGTTCCGCTATCCCGGGTTGCGGGGTATGCACTCTCATCCGCCGTGGATTCGGTCCCGGCGGGGTCCGGACCACCGCGAGTAGCGGTCGGGCCCACGATTCTGTCCGGGATGTTGGGTCCGGGCAGAGGGCCATGCTTGTCTGCCGGGTCATCGCCGGGAGAGTGAAACGGCCCGTCGTCGAGGATCAGGCTGCAGAAGAGGAAAATTGTGGTGGCGCGTATGATTCACTCGCGGTGAACGGTGGTGTGTATTCGAATCTTGAGGAGCTCTTGGTGTTTAACCCTAGGGCTATATTGCCATGCTTTGTTGTTATTTACAATGTTCTAGAATCTTGAACTTGTATTTTTTTTTCACTTTGGATAATGTTTTTAATTTTCAGACTTTTTTTTTATCTTTTTTTGAAGTAGATTAATCTTCATGTGATGTTTTAACTGAATTCAGATGTTCTGTATTGTACATGGACTTTTAATTAATATGGAATAAATATTATTAGTAAAAAGGAATATGACTTTTCTTTTCTTCTTCCTTTACAAAATTATTTATTCGATTAAAATGATATATATGTTTTTTATTACACATAGATCTTCCAAAATTATCTCATGCCTCTTAACGAAATCGACACTGAAAAACACCAAATTTAAAAGCTGTATCGCCCGGATAAATTAATGCTTGTTCGTGCGTGACATATTAATATATTGTATAATATAAGATGACAAAAAAAGGAACATGTTTTGTTGTATAATACAATAATCAATATTATTGCATAGTTCATAATTTGCATATGAAATAGAGTACACCGACACTATTGATTGAAATAGAATAATGAGAAAGCAGTAAATGGACTTGAAAAAAATTAATAATAACAAAAAAAAAAATTGAATGCACATGACTGTCGACCTACCAGATGTGTAGATGAAAATTTAAAATGGGAAAATGAGGGGGGGGGGGGGGTCTCT
>NW_010965373.1:1809448-1815449 GCF_000463585.1 Tarenaya hassleriana | reverse complement strand
GGGGGGGGGGGGGGGTCTATACAAACATTTAATTCAGCTCACCAACTTAAACTAACAATAAGTCATAATATTAATTGCAATCGATGTTAATGCACAGAAATAATTAATGGACCGTTCATGTGATTGATGGTACTGTAACCACCGATGGCTCTCTCTATGAAAATAAAATATCCAAGGGTTCATACAATGGGTTTTTGTTAAATTGCATGGGAATTCCAGTTATCGATTCTTCAAATATATCATACGCAATTATCAATATTCAAAATCAATGGAATTAATTACTCTATCCGTTTCACAATATTTAACGTTTTAGATAGGTTTTCTAGACAAAATTTTAAAATAATTTCCAATTTTATCTTTAATAAAAAATAACAAATTTCAATAGATTATCAATGATAACATCAATATTTGTATTATTAAAAGGTATATATGAATTTTTATTGTTTTCTTAAAAAAAATATGAAAAAAATTAAAACGTAAGTATTGTGAAACGGAAGGAGTATTTCACATGAGACAAAATTTATTTTATTTTACAGACTTGGAACAAATAAATATTCGCATGAAATGTACTATTTTTAACATATACTTTGATCCTAACATATACATGGTTTCAAAATTATACATATGGTAATTAAAGATAAGCACTAAAACAATCACAGTATTTTATTCGTTTTAGATGTAATCAAAATCTAGAAATAAGCTTAATGATATTGGAAGAAAATTACATTTTTATTTGTAATTTGGACTGTGTGTGTGTTGACATGGAATATGAAATTCAGAAGCAGAGATGGATGGATAAAAGGCGTCTCATGAAGAAATCAAGCAGTCCAATTAATAAAGTTACGTAAATTTAGTATGGCAAGAAAATCATTGTCTTTTTATTTTATTTTATTTTCCTGAAAATGACATTAAACTATATAAATGGCTTAACACCAGCCACACCCAATATCTCAAACTCGAGTAACATAACTATTTTTATACAAAACAAATTGAACTAAACCAGATAATATATAAATATGTTGAAATCGAATTCGAACTTTATATTTTCTTTTTTAAATAAATTATTCTATTTCAAATAAAAAATATCCGAATCTTTAATAGAAAAATGAATATTTTTATTAAAAATTAAAGCGAATAAAATAAAAATTGAATTGAAGTAAAATCTAATACAAAACTAAATAAATATATCGTCTCCTAAACTCAATTATGTATATGGATGGTGGGTCCAAAAAATTAATGATTATGAACTAAGATGCCCAATTAAACGGCTTAATTGTTGTCGAAATCGGTAAAAGCGTGTGATTTCTTCTTTTTATTTTGTGTTTGAACTTTGACCGAAACCCTAAATAAATTAACTACGGTAACTTTTACAGTTCACACGGCATCAAATAGTGTGGGAGTGACAGAGCGGAATAATTACCTCACACTTAGGGTTTTATCAAGCAATTGTTTTATTCTTTCGAGTTCTTTTATTTATTTATTTTTTTGGGGGGAAAGATAGTTTCTTTTTTACTCGATTGGGTATTTTAAAATTTAATGTGACAAATTATGAGTTAATAACGTTGAATATCCATGAATAATTAAAAATATTCCATGCTGAGCGGCACGGGAGCTTTCTCGTTGTCAGAAGTTACATTGTTAAAATTAAATCCGAATTACTTTTGTTGAAGTTACAAAAAAAAAAAATAATACAAAATCAATTTAATTTTAAATTTCGTGCTAAATAGAATAAGATTAATTTTAAATTTCTTGAAATGTGGACATTAAAAAAGACTTTCTCTTTCTTCATGGAATCTTCTTTTTGCTCTGCAATTCAGAAGCCTCTAAACTTGTCTATGAGATGACTTGAAATTGCCAACGTGATAGAAATATATAGAGAAATTTCGTAAATTTTAACAAATCTTATATAATATTTTTAACAATTTTAGCTAACAAACGTAAATGTTCATTAATAGTTTAAAATAGAATTTAAAATGTGTAATGTATTCTCTCGTTATTCTTCGACTCTATACGACAATATATTATTTTATTAGGATAAAACCGAAAAAAATTGGAATATAAGAATTTATGAAATTTTTAAACAATTAGTGGGTAAGAATTGATACAAAGAAGGGTAGAATTATTAAACTGTAACTAACCTTTTTTACATTAGAAGAAAAACAAAAGAAGACGTAATTTTATAGCAATGGACTAGAAGCAAATATTTCAATTTAGATCAAATTATTCGAACCAAAATAAATATGAAATAATAAAAATTCCAATGTTTTAACAATAAAATTCAAAACGAAATGAATATAAAAAATAAGATAATGTTTTAAAATGTAAAAATGAAAACGAAAAGAACCAATCGAAACCTGGAATTTCCTACCATTTAGGCATTCATTTTCATGGCATGTGTAATATGATCGATTGGCCATTGAAAGTTGAAACCAATAACGATATTTTTCTTCTGAAAATTTCTCTAAGACAAATTAGTCAACTGAATAAATTATATATTAATTAATAAAGCGACTGCTGCTAATTTGGATAAATGGGCTGACTTTAAAACCGCATCTTGCATTATGCAATATTGGGCCCTCATTTTACATCCTTTGGGTCTTCCAATTACATCTTAAACAAATAAACTTGTTTATAATATTTCTTCTTAAATTTTAAAAATATTCATGATATTTGTTAGAAAATACAAATTATCTTTATTTTATTTAATTCGGATTCACGTATCATGGATACTTAATTATTTTTCGTATACCTAAAACTCGAATATCTGAGACTTGCATATTCAAAATCAGATTTTAAAACTTATTTTTCCAAACATTCGGATACGACTTTTGGTCCAACCTCCAAAACGTTACAGTTTATGATAAGATGCAAATGAGAATTCTCGAATTAAGGCGTATGATTATGCAGGTGGAATTAATTTAAGGAAGAATTATAAAGTACAAGACATAATCATATGTGCCTTAAAACCCATAATTATACAAGTAAACCCTCATCCCTTAATCATTTTACCAAAAGCCTCCTCTTTCTTCTTGTCTCCTCCTCTTTGATTCTCTCTCTCTTTTTCATTCTCTTTGTTTTTTTTTTCTTAAATATTTTGTTTTGTTCCAATGAACACACACACACACACACACACATATATATATATATATATATATATATATATATATATATTGAAGTAAATTTCACTTAATGGTCCCAAATTCTTCTTGTGCATATATACTAAGATCAAACCAAGTGCACATGCAGGACCACAAAAGTCTAATTGGGGATTAATTGTTGTGTAATTATTATAAATGTTTTAATTGTGTTTTGATTATATATGTAATTAATTAGCTCATGATTGTTGATCGGTCTCCTATGTTTATTATTTTCGTTGAAACCTAAAAATATGGTGAAGTCCTCACTCTAATCATATGCATATACACATATATATATATATCCCCTCTAGCTTATTTTATAACCATCTTTGTTGGAGAAATCAAACATATACAACAAATAATCTCAAAATATTTGACATTTCTCCCTATTCAAGGACGATGATCGTGAAAGTAACCCTATTTATTTACATGAAAACAATATATAATTTGAAAAAAAATCGATTCGCTATTTTACATTTACCTGAAGTTAATGAAAGTACATTATACAATTTGATGAATTTGAGAGTTATAATTGAATTATGAGTTTTGATGGGTAAAATGGGTCCTACATATGTTCATTAGGGTTTATTTATACTCTCAAGATATTCTTTTTTTGGGGGGAAGGGGGTTATTTAATCATGAAACATTATTCTTTCTGATTTTCCTCGTTCCTGCATCATTACAAATTCACACACACACACACACATATATATATATATATATATATATATATATAAGTTTTAGAATTAATCATAATCCAACATAGTACTTAATATGACAATAATTGATTAAGCAGGAAGATATTAACCGATTAATCCAAATGTAGTTTATTTTATCAAAAGAACTGAGTTGCTAAGGGAAGCCCCATACAAATGATTTGCTCACATGAAACATTATACTCTCTCTACACTTAACCATTAAACCACTCCATGAGCCTTTTTATTGATATCATGACAAAACAAGAATTTCAATTGTTGAATTTTTGTATATTCATAACAAAGTTGCAAGAAAGTTTGTCAATTCACTTACTCGACATGGGTAATTGATCGGTGAAATGAAAACACAAAACGTATGTTCCGTCCCGAGTTCGAACCTCGAATTGGATGAGGGGAGTGTATATTCTAATTACATGGTTTACTCTCAATCCCGAGATTAGTTTGGATCTCGGCCAGGATACCCAGTTTTCCCCAAAAAAAAAAAGTTTGTCCATTCACTTGATTTATTACACTGTGGTATAAAACGATCTCACACCTGTAAAATCCATCAAAAATCACGAGGCCAAACATAAGTCCAAAATAGTCTTCCATATAAAAAAGTGAAGTCAAATTTACCCAAAGAAAAAGTTAAAGTCGATGTCGGTAATTTTTCTTGATGAAATTTATGGTCATGTTAACGAGAGCTTTGCATGTTTTAGCCTTAGACTTGACTAATCCACCGGTTCACACGATGCTATGAAAATTCATTAAATTGGTGTGTGTACTCACCTTTTTTCTTGTAAAGAACGTTATGAAAAACTAAAGAAAAAAAAAGCATAGGCTTCCCAACAACCGCAAGGGAAAAAAAACATATGTATATATAAACATGTGTCTTGTGAGGCAACACAATCAAACAAGACACATGCGAAGCAGACTATGATAATTTCATTGCTACACAAATTTCAATAACAAAGGCAGAAACTTTATAATAAAAACAGCAGAAACACACTAAACTATGCAAACCCATCTCCCAAAGACTTCTGCATGATCCATATATATAAACGAAGCTTTCGACGATTGTAACAACAACAACAACACTTTCTCGGCCATGAAGCTCTTCCACCGACTCCGGAAAATCCTCATGAGGCTAATGCACACTCTCCCATCCTCCTCCGGCCGCCGGAGCTGCCGGAAAAAACACGGAGGCTCCGGCGTCGGTGGAGGAGGAGGAGAGAGATTGGAGCCGCCGAAGATGTCGTGTAGTTCGTATTACTCGTCTCATTCTCACTACAGTGAAGCCATTGCGGATTGCATAGAGTTCTTCAATAAATCTTCTGCTCATCAGTCTCGTGATGAAGATCGCGAAGAAGATCATCAGGTTGTTCATGATCATGACTGTTGTTATGTGTAGTGGAACTCTTTTGTCAAAGTCAAAGTCAAAGTCATGGTCTTTGAGGGTCTCTCCTTTAATAATAACAACAAAGATTATTTTGTTCAAAGGTTATATTCCATTATTGTCCTTTTTGGATGTTCAAAGTCGAATGATGAGGTGGCCAACTTAGAGACTAGAAGACACTCATATTTACCAAAACATGAGAGTTGTTGTCTTGGACAACTGTCCAAATCAAACATCTATTCTTTTACTTGGGACAAAAGGATAAATTTATACTTAATTAATCAAATCTTTGTACGATTAATTCTATGGCCTCATCTCATTTACAATTGGTTAAGATTTATTAGTGAAAGATTTGATTTAAACCGTTTCTAATGCGATTGAAAAAAAAACTAAATATCTATGAACAAATAAAATCACTTGGAAGCTCGCAGGTGAAACATTGCTTGTTTCACACGAAACTCGTACGCCGCTCCTGTTTGTGATATAATCATGTAACCAGACATGAAGAGAAAAGAACACTAACTATCATTCTTTTTCAGGACCCTTTGAACAGAAAACAAAAGGGTTCTGCAACCAGAGAATCATTTACACGGAAACCAATTCCGATCTTTCCTTTCCTTGGGACACACGTAACATGCTCTCTGCGTATGTCTGGTCTTCAAGACTGCTTGTTGCAGAGCAACTGCAGCTGCGTTCGTGTCTCTTCGTAGACGAGTGGCAGATGATGATGATGATGATGTTCTTGTCTGTTCATCGACATCGTGGCTGGAGCC